>NC_090726.1:17613215-17615715 GCF_036898095.1 Palaemon carinicauda | reverse complement strand
GTTGAAGACATAATTATTAGATGGTTTTATGTTTTTAGATTTATGTTGTACTAATAACATACAACTATCAACTTTAAGTAATATGCACAAACTGACATAACATAAAGGCTTAGGACATAGAGGCTATGAGCTATGATATTCCGGGTAGGATTTAGGTTTTAGAATTATTATTGTCATTATGTGCCATTATAGAATATAACCTAGATGTGAGTTAAGGGCCACTACACCAAAAGACTTATAATCCACTGGTCGAGCATTTTAAAATATCTTATTTTAGACCACGCTTGGGTGGTTATTAAAAAATTAAAAATTTAAAAAAAAAATTCAATAAAATGCTTCTGAATACTGGAAATAATGTCAGAAATTAGTTTCCCGTCCCAAAATATCCCTATATCAAAATTAGGGATCAAATATCTAAGGCATAAATTGAAATTTCAGATTTCAGGGGCGGCCGATTTATAGGCTGCTCCCCTAAATTCCACCCACATTTTATTGGGGTATATAATGATTAAAACCTTTCTTTTAACGTCCATAGATGACATTTCAATCATAGAATTTATTGCTATATTCAACGGTCACTTGATTGGACTTTTGACCCAGCTTTATGGAAACCGTATAGTAGTAAAAGCATCATCTTTAAACACTCTTATTATTATTATTATTATTATTATTATTATTATTATTATTATTATTATTATTATTACTTGCTAAGCTACAACCCTAGTTGGTAAAGCATATAGCTATGAGCCCAGGGGCTCCAACGGGGAAAATAGCCCAGTGAGGAAAGGAAACAAGGAAAAATAAAATATTTTAAGAAAAGAAACATTGAAATAGATATTCCATATATAAGCTATAAAAACGATAACAAAACAATAGAAAGGGAAATAAGATAGAATAGTGTGCCCGAGTGTACCCTCAAGTAAGAGAACTCTAACCCAAGAGAGCGGAATACCATGAGACAGAGGCTATGGCACTACCCAAGTCCTAGAGAACAATGGTTTGATTCTGGAGTATCCTTCTCCTAGAAAAACTGCTTACCAGGGCCTTTACCTTTATCAAGAGGAAAGTTGCCGCTGAACAATTACAGTGCAGTATTTAACCCCTTGGTTGAAGAAAAAACTTTTCACATTGACGAATTTCAAATAAGTCTGGTTTTGAATGAAATCAATGACCTTAAATGTAGAATCCTTTCAACATTTAAAAGGATATGCTGAGCCCAGTAATTGCAAACAAGATAATTATGATAATAACCCTTCATATACTTGAGCGCTAAACATTATAACTAATATAGGAAACGATTCTCTTTAGAGTAATAATATATGTGTATAAACTATTAGAGAATGTAATATACTAATTTAGTTAATGAGTTTCAAAGCAAGGTTTAGATTCCTTTTGCATAATCAAAATATCAGTCCCAGAATTATATTAGCTATGAAAATACCAATTGTATTTATTGATAGTGAAAGCAACGAATCTTTATTGATAGATATAATTTTGTTTAATTATTTTTTTTCACCTTTTCTTAGAAAATCTACCACCACTACTACTACTACTACTGCTACTACTACTACTACTACTCTCTCTCTCTCCTCTCTCTCTCTCTCTCTCTCTCTCTCTCTCTTTCTCTCTCTCTCTCTCTCTCTCTCTCATAACAGAGATAAAAGAAATTTTTATAATATCCTTTGCTTAAGAAATATATAATTATTAGTGGATGCAACTGGATTTAAATACAAATAAAGATAGTTCATCTCTCTCTCTCTCTCTCTCTCTCTCTCTCTCTCTCTCTCTCTCTCTCTCTCTCTCTCTCTCTCTCTCTCTCTCTCTCTCTCAACAAAAATAAAGAAAAGCATTACAATACATTCTGCTTGAGAAATGTATAATTGTTGGTGGATGCAAGTGGTTTTGAAAACAAATATATATATATATATATATATATATATATATATATATATATATATATATATATATATATATATATATATATATCTATATATATATATAGTCTCTCTCTCTCTCTCTCTCTCTCTCTCTCTCTCTCTCTCTCTCTCTCTCTCTCTCTCTCTCTCTGATAATAAGGAGGGTAAAATAAAAAGTTGGCCACTCCCGGGAAAAACACAATGAAAGTTTCTTGACAAGCTCTTGAAATTCCCCAGGAGAGCTACTTGTTATAACTTACGATGGCCCATTAACCGATGCAATTTTCTGTTTACATCAGAAATTTGTTGTTTCATATCTTCGTTTTACTTAAAAAAGTATATTTGTTAGCAAAGTAGTAAAAAAATTAAAGTGGGAACTAGGTTTTATATCCGAGATATTTATTTTAATCTCACTTAAAATATCTTATTTTTCCTGGTTTCCTTTCCTCGCTGGGCTATTTTCCCTGTTAGCCCCTGTGCATATAGCATCCTGCTTTTTTCTAGTAGGGTTGTAGCTTAGCAAAATAATAATAATAATAATAATAATAATAATAATAATACTGTATTACGGGCTATATTACGAG
>NC_090726.1:17603215-17605715 GCF_036898095.1 Palaemon carinicauda | reverse complement strand
TTGCATATATCGGCAAAAACACACACGCACTCACACACTCATATATATATGTATATATATATATATATATATATATATATATATATATATATATTAAGAAGAGAGAGAGAGAGAGAGAGAGAGGAGAGAGAGAGAGAGAGAGAGAGAGAGAGAGAGAGAGAGAGAGAGAGAGAGAGAGAGGGAAATAATTCATAAGAGCAGATGTGTCTTCTTCACGCAGCTATTTGCGTCATCACTTATGACGTCAGATAATAAATTGATCCCTAAAGTTAACAGTTTCCGACTGGGATTTCATTGATAATTCGGATGAGATATGACATGATGAACCAACTCGACCGTACCAATTTCCTATCAATAAATCCATGATTGAATGGTCAAACTATTTCACACCTCAGGGGCATAGGAACGTTTTTCGAGTGGGCGTCTAAAGTTTGAAAAGTCTCTGACGGTGGGGGTTCTTTTTGGTTAACTTTAAGCCTAAGAACAGATTCCAGAATTCAACAGTACAGTACAGAACAGAGGACTTAAAATGAGCTTCTATCTCTCTTAATAACTCGATTAGTAAATTTGTCTTGTATGCATTGTTTTGGCTCAGGGCATAGGGTCGAATACTTGCCCAGCCGGAGACACTTATAAATAAATTTCCAGTGGATATACATTCTCAAAGGTAGTATTCCATATAAAATGTAATTATGGTTGATATTTACCTAGATTAAAATCACGAATGTTAGTGATACATATTCATTATAAATAACAATGTGTTGTAAACTCACTGATAAACTATTACGGTGGAGATTGATTGATTTAAAGTCGAAGAGCATATTCCTGAATTTGACAGGTATATGTACAGAGGACCAGAAATAAAAATATAGTTTATATCTCTTAATAGCTCGATTAATAGATTTGTTCATCTAGGCATTGTTCTGGGTCAGGGTATAAGTTCCAATCTTCGTCTAGCTCGAAGCTAGCATAAATGAATTCTTAGTGGATATTAATTCAGAAAAATAGCATTTGATACGAATGCCATTGTGATTGATATTTACATTGATTAAAATCACATGTGTTTATTGCCAATGACTCGAACCTATGACCGATAAAAGAAAGGATCAAAATTTTAATGTTTATAACAGCATAACCTCTATTCCCATATTTATTGATCTAACGGTATTTGTAACTTATTTGGGAAACGTTTTTAATCTCATTCAACCTTTATTGACATCCAACAAACTATCATTTTGTTAACCTTTCCATCGAATCTAAAATCTTTCTTGTGATTTATTGGAAATGATTTAAACTCATTTTGAAACAAACTTTTGTATACAGGAAATCTTTATTTGTATTTTCATTTAATCCCGGAGACATTATAATTATGTATGCTTATATTTCCGTCTCTCCAAACTATCATTTCTTTAAAACATCACGGTCAATATTTGTACCAATACAAAATAAATGGCAACAAATAATTGCCATATGTATAACTTTAATGTAACTTCCACACTTCACCTATATAAACTATTATTAACCTTTCTTGTTATAAATATACCCCATGTCTCGTGATTCATTTGCAGAGATTATCAGCATCCCTCTCTTGTTGGTGGCCTCTCTCTCTCTCTCTCTCTCTCTCTCTCTCTCTCTCTCTCTCTCTCTCTCTCTCTCTCTCTCTCTCTCTCTCTCTCTCCTCTCAACTATTTTCAAGAATCAGCTTTCTTTATATTCACGATTGGCCTATTATTGCCTTAAGAAGACAGTAGCTGTTACTAGGAAGGGGAAAAATTAATACTTTAATATACTTAATGGATTTTTTCTATCTATATCGAACCAAGAAATCGCTTTACTGACATGCATACATTTACTAATGGAATGATGATAAGGTTTATTTTATAACCAATTTACAATCTAAAACGCCCTTATTACCAAACAAAAATTCGCAGTTGGATGACGAAACACAGTCGGACGTTGGCGAAGTTACAGAAATGTGACAATTTTCTTTTTCATTATTCGATTTGTCTATGTTGACTTTGCTGATTATAGGAACACCAAATTACACCATAGTCACGCACCTTCCGGCAGTAGCCATGACTCCTTAAATTATTTGAATCTGTAATAAATAGTGAGATTCTCCATTTAATGGAATTCTATTTGGCAGCGCTGTCCAAAACCCGTCCTACCAACCTTAACTATGCTGATGATAGTTACCTTGGTCACGTGTACAAGTACATGACTTAATATCCTTGTGTTTTAATGAAGAAAGAAAATACTAAACACTTTTATAAGTAAACTCAGGTTGCTTCCGATAGCATATGTAAATTTCACACTGTTTTCTTTTAAAATATTCCTTCTTAATAAGGAAACGACCGTTGGACAATTTACCAACTACCAATTCTGTAGCCTCTACCTTCCTAGCTCACTTTTTTGCCACGCGTGGTCCTCAAATAATATTCTATATTAGTTGGGACAAGGTGCCTCTGATGCCATCTATTGGTAGTAGAGTAAAACTCGT
>NC_090726.1:17595715-17598215 GCF_036898095.1 Palaemon carinicauda | reverse complement strand
TAATTACTCTAACAACCTTACTTTTTGTGATGTTTTACTATCTCATAGCTGACTGTTTGTTATCTTTTTATTCTATCGATAAAATTAGACTTCTTTTGTTCCAAATAAAACTTTTATTGCCAAACCTTCGTCTGATCAATGTAAGAGTCCATGATTTTTTATCACAGCATAATTTACACTATGTGTCATACAGATGAAGGTTATAAACATTTTGATCTATCATTCTCCCTCATATCAATTTACATAGAATTTCCATATTCATCTTATACAGATTCGTTCGTCAATACTCCAATGAAGATATTCATTAACAAATATGTTTTTCTCTGGACTGTGCTATCCTAAACTTGTGGTCTACTGATGGCATTTTCAAATATGTAACTTCACACCTTCAAAGTACAAAACAACAACAACAACAACAACAAATGCAGCCGTTTCTAGCCCACTGTAGGATAAAGGCCTCAGACATGTCCTTAGTAACGTCTGTTGTTTGGCCATTTTCATCACTTCGCTTGTCACTGCGGATTGTTGATGGCGGTAAAATTTAGTTTGATCCATCACGGCAAACTAACCTAGTATGATTGAACCTGACTAGTATTGCTTTGCTGATCATGGCGATGCACAAACCCTTTCACTACGATGAGGTATTCCGTCTCAGAAAAGGCAAAATATCTATGGTCTAAATGATAACCCATAAATGATCTAAATTATGACAGTTAATGTACCACGGTGATACACTAATTGTGCTATGATCTTCAATCTCTTAGTTTCTATACAATATAGAGTTTTTAGGAATGGTTTACTTGTTATTATTAACTAATGAGGGTAACGTTCAATGCATACTTAAACTGCCACTTACATCAACAAATAATAAGGTAGACTTGACATACCACTTAGAAAACATCCCTTCATTATGTTAAGTGAATATAATGCTTGATAAATCGATATGTATCTCATTGTCATGATCTTGGCCAATCAGTTTCTGGATCGGAATCATCTGCTTAATGCATTGAATCTCTCGGGAATGGTTTGCTTGCGAAAATATTAGTCCTCGATGTATGGAGTGGTACAATCTTCGGAAATTCTCTTGCTTGAGGATACACTCGGGTACACTATTCTATCTTATTTCTCTTACTCTTGATTTGTTAAAGTTTTTTTTATAGTTTATACAGAAAAGATTTATTTCAAAGTTACTGTTCTTGAAATATTTTATTTTTCCTTTTTTCCTTTCCTTATTGGACTATTTTCCCTGTTGAATACCCTGGGCTTCTAGCATCCTACTAGAGTTGGAATTTAGCAAGTAATAATAATAATAATAATAATAATAATAATAAAAATAATAATAATAATGATAATAATAATAATAATAATAATAATAATAATAATAATAATAATAAATTATCAAAGTGACTATTCAGACATTATTAGGAGCGATTCATTGGCTTAATTTACCGGAACGATGATATTAAACTTATTTTAGACGAACTGGACGATTTCTCTTTCCACGACTTTCTAAAATCCTTTTATTATACAGTAGCTTTGTTTTCTGACCAATTACCAATTACAATGGCTAACTACAATTAATTCACAAACTTTAGTCATGATTTTTCCGGCTTTCTTGTTACTTTTTTATGAGATTAGACATTTTCCAAGTAATTTCTTTTTTCTCGATATATCTCTATTTACCGATTTCATTTCTTAGTAATGTAAACTAGAACTAATTCTACATGTAGTAATTTGGAAAAAGTTCTACCTAAACTTTAATCATGTCATCAAATTATTGGTGTTATTTGTATATTTCACAACAATTTTAACAATTTCTGGACCCAACGAAACTACAATAATTCTAAAAGATACTAAAAACATTCATAATTTTATTCTGGAGCTTACGGTTTCCTTTTCAATATAGACCGTAAACCTTTTTTTATATTATGCCAAAGGATATAAACTAGACGAGGTATAACCCCTATCTAAATATCCCTAGGATTTGAAGCTCATATATATGTATTTTTTTATTTAAGTCTATTTGATCAAATATTGCTATAAGGTAGAACCGACAAGTTTACACAGCTTTTGGAATTAAAGTCTTTAGGGCCAAATCTTAGTTCCGATTCCATTAAAGCATATCCTCTGTATTCACTAATTTATTCTGACATATTAGACTCGATTATCAATAGCCTCTGATATTAAAAGCAGCTCGAAATAGAATCAATTATTTTTCTATATTTTCAAATTATAAAATGTATTTCTCACATAAACTCAAAATTGATAAATGTAATTAACCTTTTCCTCCATTTAACTAGGTTTGTGATTTCATCAAATCAACTTCTGCATCTGTATAAGAGCACACCATCCTACCAATAAGGAAAAGATTAACGCTCTCTCTCTCTCTCTCTCTCTCTCTCTCTCTCTCTCTCTCTCTCTCTCTCTCTCTCTCTCTCTCTCTCTCTCTGAATATAAAACTTTCTTTCCTCATACAGTTAAACCACCTTATGATATCCGA
>NC_090726.1:17583215-17585715 GCF_036898095.1 Palaemon carinicauda | reverse complement strand
CTGAAAACTTTAAATCAATCAATCAACAGGTGTATGTACAGAGGACTTAAAATGAGCTTATATCTCTCTTAATAGCTCTATTAGTAAAGTCATCTTGTAGGCATTGTTTCGGCTCAGGGCATAAGATAAAATACTTGCCCTGCCGGAGACACTTATCATAAATAATTTCTAGTGGATGTACATTCTCAAAGGCAGTATTCGATATTAAATGCAATTATGGTTGATATTTGTATTGATTAAAATCACGAATGTTATTGATACATATTCATTATAAATAACAATGTGTTGTAAACTCACTGATAAACTATTACGGTGGAGATGGATTGATTTAAAGTCTAAGAGCATATTCCTGAATTCGACAGGTATATGTACAGTCGACCAAAAATGAAAATATAGTTTATATCTCTTAATAGCTCGATTAATAGATTTGTCCATCTAGGCATTGTTCTGGGTCAGGATATAAGTTCCAATCTTCGTCTAGCTGGAAGCTAGCATAAATGAATTCTTAGTGGATATTAATTCACAAAAATAGCATTTGATACGAATGCCATTGTGCTTGATATTTACATTGATTAAAATCACATGTGTTTATTGCCAAGGACTCGAACCTATGACCGATAAAAGAAAGGATGAAAATATTAATATTTATAACAGCATAACCTCTATTCCCATATCTATTGATCTAACGTTATTTGTAACTTATTTAGAAAACGTTTTTAATCTCATTCAACCTTTATTGACATCCAACAAACTATCATTTTTTTAACCTTTCCATCGAATCAAAACCTTTCTTGTGATTTATTGGTAATGATTTAAACTCATTTTGAAACAAACTTTTATATACAGGAAATCTTTATTTGTATTTTCATTAATCCCGGAGACATTATAATTATGTATGCTTATATTTCCGTCTCTCCAAACTATCATTTCTTTAAAACATCACGATCAATATTTGTACCAATACAAAAGAAATGGCTACAAATAATTGCCATATATATAACTTTAATGTAACATCCACACTTCACCTGTATAAAATCTCATCAACCTTTATTGTTATAAGTATACTCTTGTTGGTCTCTCTCTCTCTCTCTCTCTCTCTCTCTCTCTCTCTCTCTCTCTCTCTCTCTCTCTCAATTATCTTTAAGAATCAGTTTTCTTAATATTCTCAACTGGCCTATCATTGCCCTAAGAAGACCGTGGCCGTTACTAGGAAGGAGAAAAATTAATGTTTTAATATACTTAATGGATTTTTTCTATCTATATCGAACCAAGAAACCGCTTTACTGACATGCATATATTTACTAATGAAATGATGATAAGGTTTATTTTATAACTAATTTACACCCTGGAACGCCCCTATTACCAAACACAAATTCGCAGTTGGATGACGAAACACAGTCAGACGTCGGCGAAGATACAGAAATGTGACAATTTTCTTTTTCATTATTCGAATTGTCTAAGTTGACTTTGCTGATTATAGGAACAGCAAATTACACCATAATCACGCACCATCTGGCAGTAACTATGACTCTTTAAATTATTTGAATCTGTAATGAATAGTGAGATTCTCCAGTCAATGGAATTCTATTTGGCAGCGCTGTCCCAAACCCGTCCTACCAACCTCAACAATGCTGATGATAGTTACCTTGGTCACGTGTACAAGTACATTACTTAATATTCTTGTGTTTTAATGAAGAAAGAAAATACTAAACACTTTTATAAGTAAACTCAGGTTGCTTCCGATAGCATATGTAAATTTCACACTGTTTTCTTTTAAAAATATTCCTTCTTAATAAGGAAACGATCGTTGGACAATTTACCAACTACCAATTGCGTAGCCTCTACCTTCCTAGCTCACTTTTTTGCCACACGTGGTCCTCAAATGATATTCTATATTAGTTGGGACAAGGTGCCTCTGATGCCATCTATTGGTGGTAAAGTAAAACTCGTTACGATGTAAGGGAGGGAGCTAGAGGAGTCTGAGTTATTATGCCTTTCGAATGTTGAAATATTGTTATTCTACGTAGTTGTTGCTAACAGTGCATGTCATAATATAAACCATGTTTATTATCTCTTGGTTCCCTAAAAAGTTTATTAAAAATTTGGTGATTTATCTGTGTAATCACTCAATTCTCTCGCCGATTTCAGCACATGTGGCATATCTGGTGAGGCCTCCCAACCCCCTAACCCCCAATTTTAATTGAACTAACGATTGTTTGCTGAGAATATATTTTTGTGATATTTACTGTGAAATTTGTAGTTTTCTAAGAATGAGGTTGTGCCCAGAAAACAGATAATATCAAGTGTACTTTCGTCTGTTTTATATAAATTTTGTGCCCAAAGAGCAACAGAAATGAAGAAATAAAAATTATAATACGTGGATGATGGGGATAATTAGCAATTTGTTATTCTACTGCTAAGGCCATCTATTGGCCATGAAAATAAACAATATGTAGAGCTAGTTAATCCTTGTTTTCTGGAACCTTCAATGACGTCATTT
>NC_090726.1:17568215-17570715 GCF_036898095.1 Palaemon carinicauda | reverse complement strand
AACTTACTTGGAAAACGTTTTTAATCTCATTCAACCTTTATTGGCATCCAACAAACTATCATTTTGTTAACCTTCCCATCAAATCTAAAACCTTTCTTGTGATATATTGGTAATGATTTAAACTCATTTTGACACAAACTTTTGTATACAGGAAATCTTTATTTGTATTTTCATTAATCCCGGAGACATTATAATTATGTATGCTTATATTTCCGTCTTATTTCTTTAAAATATCACGATCAATATTTGTACCAACACAAAAGAAATGGCGACAAATAATTGCCATATATATATATATATATATATATATATATATATTATAATATATATATATATATATATATATATATATATATATATATATATATATATATAACTTTAATGTAACATCCACACTTCACCTATATAAACTCTCATTAACCTTTCTTGTTAGAAGTATACTCTTGTTGGTGGCCCTTCTCTCTCTCTCTCTCTCTCTCTCTCTCTCTCTCTCTCTCTCTCTCTCTCCTCAACGATCTTTAAGAATCAGCTTTCTTAATAATCTCAATTGGCCTATCATTGCCCTAAGAAGACCGTGGCCGTTACTAGGAAGGAGAAAAATTAATGTTTTAATATACTTAATGGAATTTTTCTATCTATATCGAACCAAGAAATCGCTTTACTGACATGCATACATTTACTAATGAAATGATGATAAGGTTTATTTCATAACCAAGTTACACACTGGAACGTCCTTATTACCAAACACAAATTCGCAGTTGGATGAAGAAACACAGTCAGACGTTGGCGAAGTTACAGAAATGTGACAATTTTCTTTTTCATTATTCGATTTCTCTATGTTGACCTTGCTGATTATAGGAACAGCAAATTACACCATAATCACGCACCTTCTGGCAGTAACTATGACTCTTTTAATTATTTGAATCTGTAATGAATAGTGAGATTCTCCAGTCAATGGAATTCTATTTGGCAGCGCTGTCCCAAACCCGTCCTACCAACCTTAACTATGCTGATGATAGTTACCTTGGTCACGTGTACAAGTACATGACTTAATATCCTTGTGTTTTGATGAAGAAAGCAAATACTAAACACTTTTATAAGTAAACTCAGGTTGCTTCCGATAGCATATGTAAATTTCACACTGTTTTCTTTTAAAAATATTCCTTTTTAATAAGGAAACGATCGTTGGACAATTTACCAACTACCAATTCTGTAGCCTCTACCTTCCTCGCTCACTTTTTTGACTCACGTGGTCCTCAAATGATATTCTATATTAGTTGGGACAAGGTGCCTCTGATGCCATCTATTGGTGGTAAAGTAAAACTCGTTACGATGTAAGGGGGGGGGGGGGGGGGGGCGGAGCTAGAGGAGTCTGAGTTATTATGCCTTTCGGAATGTTGAAATATTGTTATTCTTCGTAGTTGTTGCTGACAGTACATGTCATAATATAAACCATGTTTATTATCTCTTGGTTTCATCAAAAGTTTATTAAAAATTATGTAATTTAACTGTGTAATCACTCAATTCTCTCGCCGATTTCAGTACATGTGGCATATCTGGTGAAGCTTCCCACCCACCTGACCCACAAATTTAATTGAACTAACGATTGTTTGCTGAGAATATATTTTTGGTGATACTTACTGTGAAATTTGTAGTTTTTTAAGAATGAAGTTGTGCCCCGAAAACAGATAATATCAAGTTTACTTGCGTTAGTTTTATATGAATTTTGTGCCCAAATAGCAACAGAAATAAAGAAATAAAAATTATAATAAGTGGATGATGAGGATAATTAGCAATTTGTCACTCTACTGCTAATGCCATCTATTGGCCATGAAAATAAACAATATGTAGAGGTCGTTAATCCTTGTATTCTGGAACCTTCCATGACGTCATTTTTGTTTGAAAATAGCTAAAAAAAATTGCCTACTTAATTGCAGCTGAATATAATTTATACCTGCCACACATATTTCTACACAAGTATCAATCGATTACCCATTTCCAATTGGATAGCATCAATCACAAGAATGGAACAATGACCATTTGCTACCATCTTTTGACAAGCAGTAGAAACTCTCGGATTCTATTCACATTTGGCGAAGCATGGGATTACTAAAACATACTTTCATGGTAGTTTTTTTTTTATATCTAATTAATGCATACCTAATTCATAATTCAAATAATAAAGTTTTTGTTCTGAATTTTTAGGCTTCAGGGTATGATAGCTATATGTAAACATCGGAAAATTTGGTGAGAATTAAGGAATTTAGAAGAACTTTAGCAGCATTTTGGATTCTTTTTCTAGCATCTAAAGATTAATCATTAAATAGAAGATCCTCTTTCATCTTCCCCTGTGATTTGCCCTTTTGGGGAAGTTATTCTGGATTTGAAGGGTAAGCAGTTTGATATATCGTGGAAGGAGATATTCAAAGTGATCATTAATATCCAGTTCATTGGATCCTCCTAATGGTGACGCTGATCTTGCATCAGTGAATTTCTAGTA
>NC_090726.1:17543215-17560715 GCF_036898095.1 Palaemon carinicauda | reverse complement strand
TTTTGGCACGAGGTTCAGAATACATCATGGCACTCTTCGTTTTAATACATTGCCATGAAGGTTGATTGTACAAAAAGAATACTCTTAAAAGCCTTGCTCCAGAATATTAGTGCCCACTTCAGGTAGGAAGTTTCGAAAATTTTACATAGCTTTAGTAGTCATTTTGGTAGTTAGTTTAGACAACTTTTAGAAATTTCATGTATCTGAAGTATTCGACTGCCTATGTTCCATCAGCTTTCGGTTATATACTTTTAGTAGGCAATTTAGAATACTAATATTTTTGGTATGAATTATTTATGAATGTTCGCAAAAAGATTTTTTCGTAGGAATATCTTTGAAAAGACCTGCTTGTATAGAAAGGAAAAATTTTTGTTTGTTTCATGGAAATAACATTTCCACTTCTTAAATATTATCTCATTACAAGTAAAAGAGGGCAGCAATAAATACTTAGTCCCGAAGGTAAATTATTATAAAATCAAGATCATGATAAGGCATCAATAATTTCTATTAAAAGATTACCATATTTATACTTTGTGAAAAAAAATATAGATTTTTCGAGGAAGTTACTCACACATATTGGAAATTTACGACCACAAATACAACTTCAAGATGATAACGGTATAATTTCTTGAAGGTTAAAAGGTTAAAGGTGTTTGGTTTCAGTTCCAACAGAATAGATGCTCACCAGAACGTCAGCCGGATAAGCCCAACTCCACACTGTGGTGCCTTACCACAGCAGTGGCGTCTCCAGTAAACAGCTTAAACTCATGATACGGGGCGGGGAACGATCTGCTGTCATGCGAATGCTAGGCAAATGCGTTACCATTGTACTAGCAAGGAGGCTATTTATATGTATATATAAAAAATATACATATATATACTTTGTTATCACACATCGAAGTACTTATAACTTCTGCAACTAGGCTGCCTGAGAATAACCACAGATGATTTTACATAATTAAAAGGAATCGGTAAAATCAGTGAAGGAATTCAAATAAGCATAACGAGTCCACATCTACTTTAACAAGTGAAGGTCATCTGGCGTAATTATAATCGCTGGACACAATTCTATTGGCAACTGTAGGCCACTCATGAAAGGCAAAGGCAAGGGACAGTGACATTGCCCTATCAAGCAAGACTATGCCCTAGAGACTGACCATATATACTGTACATATGATCAGCGCCCAAGCCTCCTCTTCATACAAGCTAGGACCAAGGAGGGCCAGGCACTGGCTGCTGATGACACAGTAGATAGACCTATAGGCTCCTCCAAACCCCCCATCCTTAGCTCACAAGAATTGTGAGGTTACAGTGACCAAGGTACTAACAAATTCAAGTGGGGCTCGAAGACCACAACACTAATGGTGTGCTTTTATTTTGTCGGTAGGTCGTGAACGTTGCTTTTCAATGAGAATTTATTAGAACTAGAAGAATAATGTATTTCTTTCCCTTGTGTTTAAAAGAAACAGGCCCTTCTATTTTTAGAAACATTAGAATATTTTATATAATTTTACTTGTTAAATTTTCTCCTCTGTGATTATGCCATATACTCGTTGCCTAGAGCCTATGAGACTGTTCAATAGTTCGTACAAAAGTGAGAATATTCGACGTAACAATATCTTGCACATCTTCGATTTTTTATAAAATATATCTATAGTAATTTAAAAAAAGAAAACAAAATTAATTTTTCATTTATTTGAATTGTTAGAATTTTCTATTCCATAAAAATCTGAACGTATATATATATATATATATATATATATATATATATATATATATATATATATATATATATATATATATATATATATATATATATATATATGTATACATATATATACATATATATATATATATATATATATATATATATATATATATATATATATATATATATATATATAAATATATATGTATACATATATACACACATATATATATATATATATATATATATATATATATATATATATATATATATATATATATATGTGTGTGTGTGTGTGTGTGTGTGTGTGTGTGTCTACGCACGTGTGAGTATGTGTGTGTCACTGTTTATGTATGTATAACATGAAATTATGGATGTTCTTATGACCGTATTTTATATCATGCCTTTTTATTATCTAAATTCATCATAAAATACTATACATAAAATGAAAAATCGACACCCTTTAATGAGCTTTGTTCTTAATAGATTATAAAGTAAAATACCTAAATTTCCCAAACTAAATAAGGATAGAAACTACTCAAGTAGGGAATCAAATTACATAAACGTATGATAATACAGAACGCTTTACATAATTTAATGTTCCTTATTCATTTCGACTCGAGAACTCTTTATTTAAAATGTGTCATTACTAAAGGCCCTAGAGGAAGAGAATTACCCAAGAAGTACTGCTGTTGAAAGGAAGGGAAAGTAATGAGGTGTTTTTTTCCTCCTTTGTTCATATTTCCCCACTTCGGTAGGACTGAATTTTAATTTCATTGTTGGAAACATTAAATAATCAGTGTACTCCTGTGTATTTTTTAAAAGGTTAGGGTAGGCAGTTGAGATGAGTGTAAACTAAGGGACAAAAGAAAATATTAAGGGCAGTTTTTAGTACGCTTAAGCTGACTCTGGATTTTAAGAATTTAAAAGAAAGGTTAATTGTATGCTCCAGAAGTGCACAGTATATGTGATCATTAGTTTACTGTTTTAGCTACCAGAGAGAGAGAGAGAGAGAGAGAGAGAGAGAGAGAGAGAGAGAGAGAGAGAGAGAGAGAGAGAGAAATTAATGAATGTTACTCACTACATTCACCTGACCTTAAGAAAAAGTAATGATATAAAATACAGTCATGAGGATGTGCATAATTTCATGTTATACGTACAGAACCAATATCTCACAAACACACACATACTCAAACATGGATAAACACACGCACACGTACATACATATTCTGCATACTATTTATTATGAGTCAAAAGAGTTAAGAAGTACATCAACTTATGTTTAAGTATAATTAAGAAAAAAAAAAAAAACATGAATTACGTATTATGATTAGACCGGAACTCATTAACAAGCCTTTTTAAAATCAGTCAGCAATGCGGGTCAGTTTGCACAGATTGGTATAAGAAAAAAATAAAAAAACACCAAAAGGAAATTTTGACTCATGAATCTTCATATCCATATTTTTTCTGGAAACCAACTCTTCTTTTAACAAAACCATACGATGGATTAAGATTACGCTACTTTGAAAGAAAAATCTATTTTTTATTAGCAATTATTGTGTCGTATACATATTTGACAGTTAAACCAATGCTATTTTCAATGAATGTGTTAGACACAGGCAGGTGTGAGATGTTCTGTCTTCCACAAATCCTTACACTCACGAGTTTGAGAAAGGCATAATATTTGCACACCTGCAAGTAAGTTGAACTTGTACCTCCTCAGACAGTGAAATTCCCTCCCAATACTTTGATATGGACCTTGAGAGCATTTTGGTCGTATCTAAATCCGATAAAGTTTAGGCAATCGGATTGCTTTCTCGGTTTTGCGACTTACTTTTGCAGAACTTCTTCCTTAACGCCTTACTCGGAGGAGTAATATTCCTGAATATATTTATCTTCTTAAGGATTATGAAAAGTACTTCATCTCTGAAGGCTATAAGGGAGTTCCTACATGATCTATTGTGTTGTAGCTCTAGACTGGTCATATTATTTGATACAAGTCATATTACCTTTGTTTCTTGTTATAAAGATTCTTTAGAATGTTAAACGTAGCAGTAATATTATATCAGATAATATTTCCAATATTCAGTTTCATTCACCTTTTTCCGAACGTTCCATTTAAGTAAATCCTAATGTTTATAAATTATCTTAACTATATAAATTCCCTTCTTTTACTTAATTTTGATCATTTTAAATGTTTTTTGTTCTTGAGTTTTGCATATATCGGCAAAAACACACGCGTACTCACACACTGATATATATATATATATATATATATATATATATTAGGAGAGAGAGAGAGAGAGAGAGAGAGAGAGAGAGAGAGAGAGAGAGAGAGAGAGAGAGAGAGAGAGAGAGAGAGAGAGATAATTCATGAGAGCAGATATGTCTTCTTCACGCAGCTATTGCGTCATTACTTATGATATCAGATAATAAATTGACCCCTAAAGTTAACAGTTTCCGACTGTGATTTCATCGATAATTCGGAAGAGATATGACATGATGAACCAACTTGACCGTACCAATTTCCGATAAAGTAAATCCATGATTGAAGGGTCAAACTATTTCACACCTCTGGGGCGTAGGAACGTTTTTCGAGTGGGTGTCTAAAGTTTGAAAAGTCTCTGACGGTGGGGGTTCTTCTTGGTTAACTTTAAGATTCCTGAATTCAACAGGTGTATGTACAGACGACTTAAAATTAGCTTATATCTCTCTATTAGTAAAGTCGTCATGTAAGCAGTGTTTCGGCTCAGGGCATAGGATAAAATACTTGCCCAGACGGAGACACTTATCATAAATAAATTTCCAGTGGATGTACATTCTCAAAAGCAGTATTCGATATTAAATGTAATTATGGTTGATATTTACATTGATTAAAATCACGAATGTTAGTGATACATATTCATTATAAATAACAATGTGTTTTAAACTCACTGATTAACTATCATGGTGGAGAAGGATTTATTTAAAGTCTAAGAGCATATTCCTGAATTCGACAGGTAGATGTACAGTTGATCAAAAATGAAAATATAGTTTATATCTCTTAATAGCTCGATTAATAGATTTGTCCATCTAGGCATTGTTCTGGGTCAGGATATAAGTTCCAATCTTCGTCTAGCTCGAAGCTATCATAAATGAATTCTTAGTGGATATTAATTCACAAGAATAGCATTTGATACGAATGCCATTGTGCTTGATATTTACATTGATTAAAATCACATGTGTTTATTGCTAAGGACTCGAACCTATGACCGATAAAAGAAAGGATCAAAATTTTAATGTTTATAACAGCATAACCTCTATTCCCATATCTATTGATCTAACTTTATTTGTAACTTATTTAGAAAACGTTTTTAATCTCATTCAACCTTTATTGACATCCAACAAACTATCAGTCTGTTAACCTTTCCATCGAATCTAAAACCTTTCTTGTGATTTATTGGTAATGATTTAAACTTATTTTGAAACAAACTTTTATATACAGGAATCTTTATTTGTAGTTTCATTAATCCCGGAGACATTATAATTATGTATGCTTATATTTCCGTCTCTCCAGATTATCATTTCTTTAAAACATCACGATCAATATGTGTACCCATACAAAAGAAATGGCGGCAAATAATTGTCATATATGTATAACTTTAATGTAACATCCACACTTCACCTATATAAACTCTCATTAACCTTTATTGTTATAAGTATACTCTTGTTGGTGGCCCTTCTCTCTCTCTCTCTCTCTCTCTCTCTCTCTCTACGATCTTTAAGAATCAGCTTTCTTAATATTCTCAATTGGCCAATCATTGCCCTAAGAAGACCGTGGCCGTTACTAGGAAGGAGAAAAATTAATGTTTTAATATACTTAATGGATTTTTTTTCTATCTATATCGAACCAAGAAACCGCTTTACTGACATACATACATTTACTAATGAAATGATGATAAGGTTTATTTCATAACCAAGTTACACTCTGGAACGCCCCTATTACCAAACACAAATTTGCAGTTGGATGACGAAACACAGTCAGACGTTGGCGAAGTTACAGAATGTGTCAATTTTCTTTTTCATTATTCGATTTGTCTATGTTGACTTTGCTGATTATAGGAATAGCAAATTACACCATAATTACGCATTTTCTGGCAGTAACTATGACTCTTTAAATTATTTGAATCTGTAATGAATAGTGAGATTCTCCAGTCAATGGAATTCTATTTGGCAGCGCTGTCCCAAACCCGTCCTACCAACCTTAACTATGCTGATGATAGTTACCTTGGTCACGTGTACAAGTACATTACTTAATATCCTTGTTTTAATGAAGAAAGAGAATACTAAACACTTTTATAAGTAAACTCAGGTTGCTTCCGATAGCATATGTAAATTTCACACTGTTTTCTTTTAAAAATATTCCTTCTTAATAAGGAGACGATCGTTGGACAATTTACCAACTGCCAATTCTGTAGTCTCTACCTTCCTAGCTCACTTTTTTGCCACACGTGGTCCTCAAGTAATATTCGATATTAGGTGGGACAAGGTGCCTCTGATGCCATCTATTGGTGGTAAAGTAAAACTCGTTACGATGTAAGGGAGGGAGCTAGAGGAGTCTGAGTTATTATGCCTTTCGGAATGTTGAAATATTGTTATTCTACGTAGTTGTTGCTAACAGTACATGCCATAATATAAATCATGTTTTTTATCTCCTGGTTTCATCAAAAGTTTATTAAAAATTATGTAATTTAACTGTGTAATCACTCAATTCTCTCGCCGATTTCAGTACATGTGGCATCTCTGGTGAGGCCTCCCACCCCCCTGACCCACAAATTTAATTGAACTAACGATTGTTTGCTGAGAATATATTTTTGTGATATTTACTGAGAAATTTGTAGTTTTCTAAGAATGTAGTTGTGCCAAGAAAACAGATAATATCAAGTGTACTTGCGTCAGTTTTATATAAATTTTGTGCCCAAAGAGCAACAAAAATGAAGAAATTAAAATTATAATAAGTGGATGATGAGGACAATTAGTAATTTGTTAGTCTACTGCTAAGGCCATCTATTGTCCATGAAAATAAACAATATGTAGAGCTCGTTAATCCTTGTTTTCTGGAACCTTCCATGACGTCATTTTTGTTTGAAAATAGCTAAAAAAAAATGCCTACTTAATTGCAGCTGAATATAATTTATACCTGCCACACATATTTCTAAACAAGTATCAATCGATTACCTATTTCCAATTGGATAGCATCAATCACAAGAATGGAACAATGACCGTATGCTGCCATCTTTTGACAAGCAGTAGAAACTCTCGGATTCTATTCACATTTGGCGAAGCATGGGATTACTAAAACATACTTTAATGGTAGTTTTTTTTATATCTAATTAATGCATACCTCATTCATAATTCAAAGAATAAAGTTTTTGTTCTGAATTTTTAGGCTTCAGGGTATGATAGCTATATGTAAACATCGGAAAATTTTGTGAGAATTTAGGAATTTAGAGGACCTTTAGCAGCATTTTGGATTCTTTTTCTAGCATCTAAAGTTTAATGATTAAATAGAAGATCCTCTTTCATCTTCCCTTGTGATTTGCCTTTTTGGGGAAGTTATTCTGGATTTGAAGAGTAAGCAGTTTGATATATCGTGGAAGGAGATATTCAAAGTGATCATTAATATCCAGTTCACTGCATCCTCCTGATGGTGACACTGATCTTGCATCAGTGAATTACTAGTAACAAGTCACGTAATAGCTATCGTCCTTATCTAGAAACTCTGGCAACTAAAAGCACCAGCTCATAATATAGATGATAATATTTTAATATTTCCTCAGCCAGCATTTGTTATAGAACAGCACCAGCTTATAATATAAATGATAATGTTTTAGTATTTCTTCAGCATTTGTTATAAAACAGGAAATTAAAGGCAAAAAGAAAATATATCAGATAGTTTTCCTCGAAAAACCTTTGATTTTAGAATACCTTGGAAGTTTTATTCCAATAAAGTACAGATCAAGAAAAGTTGTTACACCAATGACCGTGTGTTTTTAAAAGGCAATGCATAACGGAGTGAAAATGTGTGTAAGCATCATTTTGTCTTTCCAAATTGAGAATATGAAATATGTAAATTACCTTTGATCAAAACCTTTGGATACTATATTCACATAAAGAAAATGCCTGAAATTCACAAATTGACAATTCGATTGACCAATTTACTTCATATTTTCACTCCTACATAAGTATATTAATCTGAACAGTAGTGTGACAGTGACAGAAGGATAAGTTGAAATTTAGGATGATTTATAATATAAACCATATGGCAGATTCATGTGGTGTACATAATTCATGCAAATCAAAGTACTGCAATGCAATAATGTACCTAAATATCCATTATTTGTAGGTAAAACTACAATTAGGACAGTTTTTTTTTCAAGCATTCACTTATGAGCAGTAAATGTGCTGGACAATATCAATCATTGATTTATACCACGTTAATCAAACTTTTGAATAAAATCGTTTGAAAAATGATATAAAAATATCACTTAAGCGTTAACATCACCTGTGCTCCATGATCCGGCGTGTATCCTCACCTGATGAGGATCCAGTTTGAAATATTTCACCAATTCTTTTGGCATATTGGATTATAACAAATCCTTTCAGATGTTTATATATATATATATATATATATATATATATATATATATATATATATATATATATATATATATATATATATATATATATATATATATACATACATATATATATATATATATATATATATATATATATATACACAGTATATATATATATATATATATATATATATATATATATATATATATATATATATATATATATATGTATATATATGGTTACTCTAGCTATTCTCATTGCTCAGGGAAAGAGAGAAAGAGTAGTCATATCCTGGTGAAATTGGGGTACGTGTGTCTGCATGTCATATTTATCTAAATAACTAATCGTCATTATTGACTGCCTACTACTGTGTGTATATATATATATATATATATATATATATATATATATATATATATATATATATATATATATATATATATATATATATATATATATATATATAGATAGATAGATAGATATATAACGACTTTTTTTGTCTACTAGTATGTGGAAATGTAAATTTATAAATCGAAATAGAGGCAGATAAGCGGACAGAATGACAGAGAGACATGCAAATTAGGTGGGGGATTAAAATTTAATTTTAAAAACAGACTTCCTTATAATATATTTGGAAGAAAATACTGCAAAAAACGAGAATTTTCAAAGACTCTTGTGAAACTTTTTCAGCAAATGAAGAGTATTTATCATTCAATGTCTGTGGTGTTTTTAAAATGATAGAATAGACACTAGAAAAAGCTTTGTCTAACATGAACGAAATATGAAAAAATATCAGAATATTTTTTTTTTCACAAATTATATTAAAATATAATGTTAAGTAAAAAGAGTAAAAAAAAAAGAAGTTCAATATGCGTTCTCTTCATAAAGCGAGATTAGAACTTTATGACAAAAGATCTGATAAAAAATTCCATAGTAATATTTACTGAAGCAACACAAAGGGGTATGAATCCAAAATAATCTATAATGAAAATCTGCTTAAGTTCAAAGTCTAGCTGTAAATAAAGAACAAAATAATGCTGTCTATAATAACCGTCATTACATGAGATTACCTAAATTCCAAACTTTTAAAAAGAAATGTAGATTACATTTTTTACCTGCATTAAGTGCGAGGTGTGAGTGAAAAGGGAAATAATCTAATGCAGTGTTCTTAACTTTTTTTCTCCCTAGCGCCCCTTTTCAGATATTTCTATAGGCTAGCGCCCACCATAATATAAGTGCTGTACTAAAATGATGACTGATGCAGTGAAGCTGCATCGGATTCTACATTGTAGTGTTTTCCAGTTAGGAAATAAAAAATTTAATCCTTAGAATATGATATATTTACTTAATACCAATACATCCACATTTATTATCACTTGAAGAAAATAGTCGCAGTATTTAGGTTAATTTTCAAATAGAACATGTATGTGCCTCCAAACAAACAAACCACAAAATAATAATACTAATAATAATATGAAAAAAATACGTATCCAAAAAAAAAATCAGGAAACAAATGTAATTAATGACTACCTTGGGCCTGGTGAGAACTTGCCAACTTAATAATATCAGGTTCAATATTTGATAAACAGAGCCTCAAGTCACCCCTTTTACATATTTGCAATCTATTTCTCTGCTTAGTCAAGAGTTGCAAGACAACACTGAATCCTTTCTCTACCAGGTATGATGAAGGAAATGCTAACAATAATAATTTGATTTTTTTCCAAAGATGAGGATATTTATCTTGTTTCTTTGGCCAGAAAGCTTCATAGCCAATCTGCTGAAACAACACTTTACCTTCAATGTCATTTTGCAAGTCTATAAGTTCTTCAACTAGATTTGGATCAGCATTAGTTGCATCAGTCTGGAATGGATTTACAACCCACTCTGGTATTTTCAATTCTTTGAGATCTTTAAATCTGATCGTCATATCTTCTTTCAGTGCTTGAAGATGAGAGGAATAGCAGTCTAGATCAGTGTCTGACAAACAAGAATCATCGGTTTGGTTTTCCTTCAGTGCTTTTAAGCTAGGAAACTGATTTAAGTGTAGTCTTAGTAAACAGCTTTTGTAGAAATCTAATTTACTAATAAATGCCATTATTATTCCCTTTGCTTTGATGAGACACATTTTGGTTCCTTGCAATTTAATGTTTACCTCATTTAATTTGTTGAAAATATCAGACAAATAAGCAACATCTGCTCTTCTGTTTTCCAAATCTGTACTAATTTTCTCGTCCAATAATTTACACTTAAAGAAATCAAGAACAGAATCATAGAGGTCATAAAAGCGTCGTAGACAGTTGCCTTTTGAAAGCCATCTGACTTCCGTATGTAGCAAGAGCCGTTCAAATTCTTCTTCATTTTCATGACAAAGTTGGCGAAAGATGCGGTCATTCAGTGAATGGGCTTTGATCCTATTCACTGCTTTGATAACAGCTTGCAGGGTACTATGCAATCTGTCACTGAGATGCTTTGCAGCTAAATGCTGCCTGTGAATGACGCAGTGGATTATAAAGATATCCGGAACTTCTCTTTTCAGATGTGCTATAAATCCACGATGGCGTCCAACCATTGACGGTGCTCCATCGGTTGCACAAGCAATAACATTTGAAAGTGGAATTCCTTTCTGTTTAAAGAATTGTTCAACTGCCTTATAAACCGTTGAACCTTTAGTGTCAACCTCTAATTTTTCAGCAAACAGAAACTCTTCAACAACTGCATGACTGCTATTTATATAGCGCACATAAGCCAGTATTATCATTATTATTATTACTATCCAAGCTACAACCCTAATTGGAAAAGCAAGATGCTATAAGCCCAGGGGCTCCAATAGGGAAAAATAGCCCAGTGAGGAAAGGAAATAAGGAAATAAATAACTGAAGAGAACAAATTAACAATAAATCATTCTAAAAAAAGTAATGTCAAAAGAGATATATCATATATAAACTATTAACAACGTCAACAACAAAAATGTCATATATAAACTGTAAAAAGACTCATGTCCGTCTGGTCAACAAAAAAGCATTTGCTCCAGCTTTGAACTTTTGAAGTTCTACTGATTCAACAACCCGATTAGGAAGATCATTCCACAACTTGGTAACAGCTGGAATAAAACTTCTAGAGTACTACGTAGTATTGAGTCTTATGATGGAGAAGGCCTGGCTATTAGAATTAACTGCCTGCCTAGTATTACGAACAGGATAGAATTGTCCAGGGAGATCTGAATGTAAAGGATGGTCAGAGTTATGAAAAATCTTATGCAACATGCATAATGAACTAATTGATCGACGGTGCCAGAGATTAATATCTAGATCAGGAATAAGAAATTTAATAGACCGTAAGTTTCTGTCCAACAAATTAAGATGATAATCAGCAGCTGAAGACCAGACAGGAGAACAATACTCAAAACAAGGTAGAATAAAAGAATTAAAACACTTCTTCAGAATAGATTGATCACCGAATATCTTAAAAGACTTTCTCAATAAGCCAATTTTTTGTGCAATTGAAGAGGACACAGACCTTATATGTTTCTCAAAAGTAAATTTGCTGTCAAGAATCACGCCTAAAATTTTGAAAGAGTCATACAAATTTAAAGAAACATTATCAATACTGAGATCCGGATGTTGAGGAGCCACCGTCCTTGACCTACTTACAATCATACTTTGAGTTTTGTTAGGATTCAACTTCATACCCCATAATTTGCACCATGCACTAATTTTAGCTAAATCTCCATTAAGGGATTCACCAACCCCAGATCTACATTCAGGGGATGGAATTGATGCAAAGAGAGTAGCATCATCTGCATATGCAACAAGCTTATTTTCTAGGCCAAACCACATGTCATGTGTATATAGTATGAAAAGTAATGGGCCAAGAACACTACCCTGTGGAACACCGGATATCACATTCCTATACTCACTATGGTGGCTATCAACAACAACTCTTTGAGATCTACTACTTAAAAAATCAATAATAATGCTAAGAAACGACCCACCCACTCCCAACTGTTTCAGTTTGAAAACAAGGGCCTCATGATTAACACGGTCAAAGGCAGCACTAAAATCAAGGCCAATCATACGAACTTCCCGACCACAATCAAGGGATTTCTGTACTGCATTGGAGATTGTAAGAAGGGCATCACATGCTCCAAGGCCTTTCCGAAAACCAAATTGCAAACTAGGGAATAGATGATTACCTTCAGCAAACCTATTAAGACGTTTTGCCAGAAGACGTTCAAAAACTTTAGATAATATGGGAGTTATGGAAATTGGGCGGTAATCAGTGGGACTTGAGCTACCACAAACACATTTACATAGAGGAGTAACATTACCAATTCTCCAACAAGTGCTAAAAGCTCCTCTTCTTGCTAACTTGCGTAAAATAACAGATAACTTTGGAGGTAAGAAATCTTCCGTCTTTATAAAAAACAAAGGAAAAATACCATTAGGGTCTACACCTCCATAAGCATCAAGGTCCATCAACAGAGCTTTAATCTCACGAGATCGAAAAGCTAAACTAGTTAGTTTAGCCTCAGGAAAACAGGAATGAGGAAGTTCAAGTTTTTCATTACTCTGTTTACTGTCAAAAACATCAGCCAAAAGGGTTGCCTTTTCCTTTGGACAGTGAGTGACTGAGCCATCTGGTTTAAGTAAAGGAGGAACTGTTGCATCTACACCAAAGAGTGCAGATTTAAGGGTAGACCACCATTTATGTTCCTGAGTTGTACCAGAGAGGGTTTCTTTTATGATTAAATTGTACTCCTTTTCAGTTGAGGCATAAACTCTCTGAGCAAAAGTTCGAAGCTGAGTATAGTTGTTCCAGGTCAAATCTGATCTGTTACCCTTCCAAAGGTGATAGGCCTCCTGCTTCTCCAAATAAGCACGTCTACAATCATCATTGAACCACGGTTTGTCCTTCATTCGGTACCTTAGCACACGAGAAAGGATACGCCTATCAATTATGTTGACTAGATTCTCATTCAAAGGGACAACAGGATCTACACTATTATATAATTGTGACCAATTCAAGCACAAAAGATCATGAAAAATCCCATTCCAGTCTGCTTGGGATTTCATATAAATTTTACAAGAATATGATATATCAGGGACATGCTGCTCAGTCTTCACTAATAATGAAATCATTATAACGCCAGGGGAGTCAGTGTATACGAGGTCCAAGCAATTACCAGACCTGTGAGTAGCTTCATTTATGATTTGCTCACAGCCTGATTCTGAGGCAAAGTCTAAAGCTCTTAAGCCATGGCGATCGGTAGGAGAGATAGAACTCAACCACTCCCTATGGTGAGCATTAAAATCACCAACAAAGACAAACGAAGCCTTTCTATCATCTTCTTGTATCTTAGCCATAATGGTAAGAAGACAATCAAAGATAGAATCATCCATGTCTGGATTCCGGTAGATTGAACACAAATAAAAGTTGTTATGCCTGCCACAAACTTTTATTACCTGAATCTCATGACATCCACATTGATAGCAGGACTTATGAGAAGCAGGGTACTCGGTCCTAATATACACCGCCATTCCCCTGGCCCTAGGAATGGAATCACGTTTCAGCATTATTGGCTTCTTAAAACCAGTTATAAGGAGCTCAGATGAGTGCCTCATATTAGAAACCAAAGTTTCTGAGCACAAAAGAATATCATACTGTCTGGACGCAACTGTAAGGTCTCGGATATTTGCATGAAGACCACGAATATTGCAATACAGTAGACGACATTGACGAAATCTAGGACGTACTGGTCCCGGATTTTGCTCAATGTCTCCAGACAGCATAAGAATTAATAGAAATAAAAAAGAGACATCGTACTTAAAAACTAGATTAACAAGAATTAAAACAAAAACAATATGTACAGAATAATAATAAAAGTGATTGATGATATCCATAGACTATAGTAAAAAGTTGGAAAAACTGGTCAACATGGAGGAGCCGATACACCATGCAAGGCTAAATACCCTCCAGGATAGCCACTTCAATTGAAGGGAGGACAGTAAGGATGGTTTTGAGAAGAAAAAATCAGAAAAAGGAAAAGACAACCTCTTGATAAACCACCAGGCATCCATGGCCCTTCTATTAAGCCTGCCCAACACACCATTTCAAAAAAACAAGAGGAAGAAAAAAAAATAAAATAGAATAGTGTGCCCGAGTGTACCCTAAAGCAAGAGAACTCTAACCCAAGACAGTGGAAGACCATGGTACAGAGGCTATGGCACTACCCAAGACTAGAGGACAATGGTTTAATTTTGGAGTGTCCTTCTCCTAGAAGAGCTGCTTACCATAGCTAAAGAGTCTCTTCTACCCTTACCAAGAGGAAAGTACACTGAACAAATTGCAGTGCAGTAAATTAACCCCTTGGTGAAGAAGTGTTAAGTATCTCATTGTTGTCAGATGTATGAGGAAAGACGAGAATATGTAAAGAATAGGCCAGACTATTCCGTGTAAGTGTAGGCAAAGAAAAAATAAGCCGTGACTAGAGAGAGGGGTCCAATGCAATACTGTCTGGCCAGTCAAAGGATCCAATACCTCTCTAGTGGTAGTATCTCAACGGGCGGCTGGTGCCCTGGCCAACCTACTACCTACTACCTACAAAGCTTCATTGTCGCGTAGTGTTGTTTCATCAAGTTGTAAAGAAAATTGTGTTGTTTTGAGTTCATCATAAAGTTTATTTTCAATGTCACTTGCCATTTCATCAATTCTGGAATCCACTGAACTATTGCTCAACGGAATTGAAGGAGTTATATCTTTTTGAGTGGGCATCATGGTACTGATGATTTCTTTCACTGCTGGTATAATAAGAGTTTCACCAATAGTGTGCGATTTTCCACATTTAGCAATAAGCTTTGAAACTTTGTAAGATGCAATAAGTCCTTTCTCAACTTCATTTCCGTGTGATTTGAACAATCCTCCAATGGTGGAACGTTTTTCAAATTATACTTTCAAATCACGAAAGTATGCTACATCCTTGTTTGCTTTTTCTGGATGCTTTACCTTCAAATGATCAATCATTCTCGAAGGTTTCATTCCTTCATTTGTGAAAGTTTTCTCACATAATAAACACATTGGTAGCTGTTCATTATTCACAGAAGGAATTACACCATATTTCAAGTATTCACTCGAGTATATATATATATATATATATATATATATATATATATATATATATATATATATATATATATATATATATATATATATATATATATATATATATATACAGACTTTACATGCCAATAGCACACGATCAAGTCCCTTACATATAAATATGAAGAAAATTAGTCACCTATCACGGACGACCACAGTTCGGACCCTTCAAAAAATATTTTCACTTAGTCTCGCTTACATTTAGACACTTATCACTATCTTCAATATCACTTGTAGTGTTTTAACTCATACCCTGTGACACTTCAGAGCAATTTTATAAGCAGAAAAGGTAAAGTAATGAAAAAGTATTATGCAATCTCACAGTTCACATTAGTAAGTTCAAACAACTCAGCTAAGACCGTGAGAATTGTTGCATATCATATGCATTGAAACCAATCCAGAAAACTACGTCCAGGAACTTTCATTTTCAACAAATTTAGATTTCAGAAATAGTGCCCAAATTATTTATCTAACGATTTTTTAACGTCCCGTAATGTAATTTCATACCTCTTTTCAATCTGGCAACAAGCAGTACTATGAAATATGAGTGATGAGCTTAACTTCTCTGTCAACGCAGCCAAGATGATACAGGTCTGAACGCGTTTAGTACTCGTTGTAATGTACACGTTTCAGCCTTACTGTTATGAATTACTAAAAGTACTACTACTAATAACAAAGGCAGAGGTAGCTCTGAACTGAAACAGCATCAACTCTTTAATTCAGAGTTTAATTATTCCTAAGTAATGGAAATACCGTAAAATATCACAATATACATAAGTGTTGTTGTTTCATGAGTGAAATTAAAGTGACATCGATTTATTATCTATTTGGAAAAGGAAATATATATTTATCTGTTCCTCATTTATTGTTCGTTTATTTATTCATTTATTTATTTATAAAACTAATTCATTATTAACTTAGTTAATATACATATACCTATCTATCTCTATCTATCTATCTATATACCTGTATATACATGTGTATATTTATGTATATATGTGTGCATATTATATATATATATATATATATATATATATATATATATATATATATATATATATATATATATATATATATATATATATATATATATATATAGATATATATGTATATGTATGCCATATATATATATATATATATATATATATATATATATATATATATATATATATATATATAAATATATATATATATATATATATATATATATGTATATATATATATATGTATATATATATATATATATATATATATATATATATATATATATATATATATATATATATATTACTTGTATTATTACTTGTTTCTTCACCTGACTTGTGGGTGTGTACTCTGCACAGCTTAGCGCAAATTTAAAGTGGGTAAATATCGTTCCACCTTCTGAACATAGCGCCCCCATAGCGCCCCCTGATTATTTCCGCCCCCCTAAAAGTCAGCAGCGCCCCCTAGGGGGCGGTAGCACCCAGGTTAATAATCACTGATCTAATGGATTCACTGTCAGAGGGGCACTGTTACCATTAAATATTTGATTTCCAAAGGAAACTTCAAAAGTGCTTTAAGTTAAGAGGAAATGGTGGAGACAATCCACTTGAATTATTTATTACTAAAGAGGAGTTAACGAAAAGTTTGAGGGATGACAGATTAGAATTGTGACCGTGTTACAATCTATATATGATGAATGTTGGGGAGAAATATTAAATTGAATGATGCAAGATATATGAAGTGGGACTTTCGATTTACGTCTCCTATACGATGAAAGAGCAAAAAGCCATCGTTATTATATGTTCTGTTAAATTCAACTCCTTAAAAGAGGGTCAAATTATTCATAACCACCGTTGAATGTCTTATAACCGATGATAATAAGAAACTTGAAACATCCTTCATTACGAAATATTATTTTAAAATGTGTAATAAACTTAACCATAGAACAGATTTATCTTTTGTGACATAACATCAGACTACAACATGGTCTACCTAGCAAAAGCCAGAATTTAGTAGAGCATATATTACATT
>NC_090726.1:17533215-17538215 GCF_036898095.1 Palaemon carinicauda | reverse complement strand
TTTAGGTTTTCTTATATTTCACAAATATTAGTGATATAAAATGTATTTTATAAATTTCACTAATTTGTTTGCACATATTTTGGCACGAGGTTCAGAATACATCATGGTACTCTTCGTTTTAATACATTGCCATAAAGGTTGATTGCACAAAGAGAATACTCTTAAAAGCCTCGCTCCAGAATATTTGTGCGCACTTCAGGTAGGAAGTTTGGAAAATTTCTCATAGCTTTAGTAATCATCTTGGTAGTTAGTTTAGACAACTTTTAGAAATTTCATGTTTCAGAAGTATTTGACTGCCTATGTTCCATCTGCATTCGGTTATATACTTTTAGTAGGCAATTTAGAATACTGATATTTTTGGTATGAATTACTTATGAATGTTTACAGAAAGATTTTTTTCCCAAGAATATCTTTGAAAAGACGTGCTTTTTATAGAAATGAAAATTTTTTTGTTTGTTTCATGGAAATAACTTTTCCACTTCTTAAATGTTACCTCAATATAAGTAAAAGAGGGCAGCAATAAATACTTAGTTCGGAAGGTAAATGATTATAGATTCAAAATCATGATAAGCCATCCATACTTTCTATTAAAAGATTACCATATTTCTACTTTGTAAAAAAAATAATAGATTTTTCGATGAATTTACTCACACATATTGGAAATTTACAACCACCTAAATAGAACTTCAAGATGATAACCTCCTAATTTCTTAATTGTTAAAAGGTTAAAGGTGTTTGGTTTCAGTTCCAACAGAATAGATGCTCACTAGAACGTCAGCCGGGTATGCCCAACCCCCCACCGTGGTGCCTTACCACACCAGTGGCGTCTCCAGTAAACAGCTTAAACTCACGGTAGGGGGTGGGGATCGATCTGCTGTCATGCGAATGCTAGGCAAATACGTTACCATTGTACTAGCAAGGAGGCTATTATTAAAAAAAAAAAAAAGGAAAAATATACTTTGTTATCACTTATCGAAGTACTTATAACTTCTGCAACTAGGCTGCCTGAAAATAACCACATAAGATTTTACATAATTAAAAGGAATCGGTAAAATCAGTGAAGGAATTCAAATAAGCATACCGAGTCCACATCTACTATAACAAGTGAAGGTCATCTGGCGTGATTATAATCGCTCGACACAATTCTATTGGCGACTGTAGGCCACTCATGAATGGTAATGGCAAGGGACAGTGACATTGCCCTATCTAGCAAGACTATGCCCTAGAGACTGACCATATATTCTGTACATATGATCAGCGCCAAGCCTCCTCTCCACAAAAGCTAGGACCAAGGAGGGCCAGGCATTGGCTGCTCATGACACAGCAGATATACCTATAGGCTCCCCCAAACGCCTCTTCCTTAGCTCACAAGAATAGCGAGGTTACAGTGACCAAAGGTACTAACGAGTTTGAGCGAGGCTCAAACACCACAACCCTAATGGTGTGCTTTTATTTTGTCGGCACGTCGTGAACGTTGCTTTTCAATGAGAATTTATCAGAACTAGAAGAATAATGTATTTCTTTCCCTTTTGTTTAAAAGAAACAGACCCTTCGATTTTTATAAACGTTAGAATATTTTATAAAATTTTACTTAAATTTTCTCTTCTGTGATTATGTCATGTACTCGTTGCCTAGAGCCTATGAGACTGTTCAATAATTCGTACAAAAGTGAGAATACTCAATGTAATAATATATTGCACATCTTAAATTTTTTATAAAATATATCTATAGTAATATAAAAAAAGAAAAAAAATTCACTTTTCATTTATTTGCGTTGTTAGAATTTTATATTTCCTAAAAATCTCAACGTATATATATATATATATATATATATATATATATATATATATATATATATATATATATATATATATATATATGTGTGTGTGTGTGTATATCTATATATATAAAAATATATATGTATATATATATATACATATATATATATATATATATATATATATATATATATATGTATGTATATATATATATATATATATATATATATATATATATATATATATATATATATATATATATATTTGTGTGTCTACGCACGTGTGAGTACGTGTGTGTTTGTGTGTATCATTGATTATGTATATATAACATGAAATTATGCATGTTCTCATGATCGTATTTTATATCATGACTTTTTCTTATTTAAATTCATCATAAAATAATATACATAAACTGAAAAAATTGACACCCTTTAATGAGCTTTTTCTTAATAGATTATAAAGGAAAATACCTACATTTCCCAAACTAAATAAGGATAGAAATTACTCAAGTAAGGAATCAAATTACATAAACGTATGATAATAAAGTACGCTTTACATAATTTAATGTTCCTTATTCATTTCGACTCGAGAACTCTTTATTCAAAATGTAAGTGTAATTACCAAAGGCCCTAGAAGAAGAGAAGTACCCAAGAAGTACTGTTGTTAAAAGGAAGGAAAAGTAATGAGGTGTTTTTTTCCTCCTTTGTTCATATTTCCCCATTTCGGGAGGACTGAATTTTAAATTCATTGTTGGAAACATTAAATAATCAGTGCACTCTTTTGGATTTTTTAAAAGGCTAGGGTAGGCAGTTGAGATGAGTGTAAACTAAAGGACAAAAGAAAATATTAAGGGCAATTTTTAGTACACTTAAGCTGACTATGGATTTTAAGAATTTAAAAGAAAGGTTAATTGTATGCTCCAGAAGTGCACAGTATATGTGAGCATTAGTTTACTGTTGTACCTACCAGAGGGAGAGAGAGAGAGAGAGAGAGAGAGAGAGAGAGAGAGAGAGAGAGAGAGAGAGAGAGAGAGAGAGAGAGATTTAATGAATGTTACTCACTATATTCACTTGACCTTCAGAAAAAGTAATGATATAAAATTGAGTTATAAGAACATACATAATTTCATGTTATACGTACAGAACTAGTAACACACATACTCAAACATACATATACACACGCACACGTACACACACATATTATATATATATATATATATATATATATATATATATATATATATATATATATATATATATATATATATATATATATATATATATATATATATATATATTTATATATATGTATATATATATATATATATATATATATATATATATATATATATAAATATATATATATATATATATATATATATATATATATATATATATATAAATATATATATATATATATATATATATATATATATATATATATATATATATATATATATATATATATATATATATATATATACACATATATAAGAGCATTGCATCAGTCTGTGAGTAAATCTTTCCCCCAGTATACGAAAAAGAGTCATGGTATATTGTGAATTACTAATTTATGTTTATTTCTGATGATAGGGCTGTAAATTATTCTTTGGATAACATTATAAATCTTTAAGAAATTGGTGTATGTTTAAGTTTATGATTTTTTGTATATCTTTTATTTGAAGATTTTTTGGGGTTTAAGAGCATTTTGGCTTGCGAACTTCCTCCTAAAATGGATTCAACTCGTATACCGGTTACCGCTGTATATATTTCTATTATTTCTTGGAAAATATAAATTCTCTTATATCTTGAGTATTTGATTATAGAATAACTAGTGAAGAGTTTGCAAGATATTTGCAACGTTAAGTCAAACATAGGTTTTTTATATTTCAAAGTGTTCAAATTACTAGAACTAGTTGATTTATTTGCTTTGTTGTTCTTGTGTTATATTTTTCAGAAATTCTTACAGTGAATATAAAAACTGATAATAAAGCAAAGCTTCTTGTTATTTCTCAGTTACCAGAAGCATTTTGTTTAATGATTAACGTTAAGTGCGTCTTTCTGTAAAAAACCATGTACCCTGGTTTTACCGTAAATCACCTTCTTGTTTCGAAGATGATGAGTTACTTTGTCAAAAATCTACTTTAAATTGCCTATATTATTATTATTATTATTATTATTATTATTGAAGTTGTTGTTATTGTTATGGTCATTATCATTATTAGTAGTAGTAGTAGTAGTAGTAGTAGTAGTAGTAGTAGGAGTAGTATTAGTAATAGTAGTAGTAGTAGCAGTATTATTATTATTATTATTATTATTATTATTATTATTATTAGTAGTAGTAGTAGTAGTAGTAGCTACGTTACAACTCTAGTTTGAAAAGCAGGATGCTAAAAGCCCAAGTGGTCCAACATGGAAAAATTGCCCTGAGCGGAAAGTAAATGCAATAAACAAAATATATAAGAAGTAATTAACAATCAAAATAAAATAGTTCAAGAGGCATAGGAACATCAAAACAGATCTTTCATATATAAACTATAAAGAGAAACTTTTGTCAGCTTGTATTGAGGATTTAAGGTTAAAACATCTACAATCTATAAAAAACTCGTTTGAAAAAACTTCGTGATATAATTATAATTCCAGGACAAATAATGTTTCTATATAAAAAAAAAATCTTAATGTCATTTAAACAGAGAAAATATTGGGAGTTAAACTTTACTAAAAGTTCATTCGAAACTTGGAAAATAGTTAGATTATGTAAGTGAATTATATCCATACAAAAATTAAAATAGTGGAGGCCGAGGGTGATAAAATAGTAAAAGTGAAGCTAATGAAATAATGGAAGTAGCGAGCTCAATTCAATATGCATTAGCATATTCAGTATGCCAGAGAACGAAAGGGAAATTGACTCTCAAATCAAGTGAGTTGGGAGATGTTCCCGGAGATTCGTTGATACAATGCTACGAAAATATATTTGGGTCTGTAACACTCTGTAACACTCATCCTACCCATTCACCGCACGGTACAGCCCTGGTGATGGAATAGCACAGGTACTATACAATACAAACATTCAAATATATTATATGCATGTTGAGAGAGAGAGAGAGAGAGAGAGAGAGAGAGAGAGAGAGAGAGAGAGAGAGAGAGAGAGAGACGGGTGGTTATATTGTTATTCCTAGCCTCTATGTATAAAATTTATGTTTTCGTTTCCACTAATTAATAA
>NC_090726.1:17513215-17528215 GCF_036898095.1 Palaemon carinicauda | reverse complement strand
AATTACCCATTGAGAAATTGGACGTTTTTATACATAAATAGTTCTCTTATTTATTTTGAAACGAAATCGCATAGTCAAGGGATTTCAAAACTCAAAGCTTTAAGCCTTTTTATAGTTTATATATGACATATCTGTTTTGATGTTGTTACTATTTTTAGAATGATTTATTGTTAATTTTTTTCTCATCATTTATTTATTTCTTTATTTCCTTTCCTCACTGGGCTATTTTTCCCTCTTGGAGCCCTTGCGCTTATAGCATCTTGCTTTTCCAACTAGCGTTATAGCTTTGCTAATAATAATAATAATAATAATAATAATAATAATAATAATAATAATAATAATAATAATGATGATAATAAACTTCCTTTATTTTGCTCAGAGATATTTGAATATCCTGTCCCTTCTTAATATGATCTCAGACTTCATCTGGCTTCTTATTTATGCTGCTTCGAGTTCTATCTCGTTTTATGAAAGGTTTTGAAATATCTCTTCTGTGGATATACGGAAACGTCTTTCGAGCTCTGAAGAGTCGTAAACATTTCAGATTTAGGTGAAATGGCTCTAAGGAATCCTTAATAACTGTGTGTCCGTATGCGTGCGGGAGATGTGCAAGTTGTTAGGTCTATTTTGACAGTTCGATATTATGAACATAATATTATTTTCTTTTAGGAACAAATCGTTATTTGAATTCTAACTTTCCTGATGAAAACCAACTTTACTACCGAAACTCATATTTTATAACACAAAAATATGTCTTACAAAAACTTTGAAAATTCTCTAAATAATGTCTTACTGATTTTTTTTTTTTATGTTAAGTTTTGAATAAATAAAAATCATGATAAAAACGGGTTTTGGAATCGTCACTAGAGTCCAGCATACTGTTCTGAATTTCATAATTCCTTTTCTAATGTATTTCAGAATACTTTAATGAAGGCTGGGTTATTAATGTATCAGAATAGTGAAAAAAGTGGAAAGAAAAATTTATATTTCAGTATATTTACCCGGTTCTTTAAAATATACCTTTATACAGCATTGATGAAAAAAAACCAACTTGAATGCAATAGAATAAATATTTACATTCTCACTGTAAAATTGATTATGGAAACTTACCCGATAATTCTGCAGAAAACCGTAAAATTGTGTACACAAGGTTTTGCAACCTGATACGAGAAGTTGCCGAAACTACAATTGACTTCACTAAGGCCTTTCATACTGACTGTTATATTGAGAACTCTGACTATCTACACCAATTACGCAAATAAATGAAACAACATGACACAAATCATAGAAGTCACCCCTCATTTACACTTGCCAAACGATGTAGGGAATTGATATTGAAGACACAACATCAAATAAGTATGCTACAAAGATGGTGGTTGGTGGAAAAATAGATGGAGATTCAAACCATTGTTGATCAAAATAATATGAAAGCATTTTATAATGTCATGAAGTCCTTTTCAGGGCGTATGTAGAAAAATATCCCCTCCACTGACAAAACATCATGATAAAACTTATCAAAATTAACACACTGAGTTTAAATCAGGTGGCTGACCATTTCCATGCTACTCTGAGCTAGTGTAATGTCGATTACTGAGTCTGTTATTAATGTTCCGCCAAACTTATGGCTCTATGGCTTTGTCAGTAAAAGAAAAGAAAAAATTATAGTTTATAAGGTATTCGAGATATACGCAGCATTACCGTGGTAATGAAGCAAGTGTCTTATTACCTGTTAAGGTCAATATGTTTACAATAAATACTTTGATATTTCAAAGTAAAAAGCTAGTTTCTTTTCTGAGCATATATGAAACCTTCATAGAATAGTAAATATCTGTGGGGCATGTTTTATCAAAATAAATAAAAAATTTCTCTCCTGGAAGTTTCATGATTTGTGGAGGCACTAGCCCCGGCCATGGTATTTATGACCTTTTTCCTTCAAGTAAAGTATAAAAACTTATTGGAATCGTAAATGAAATCGTTTATTGCCTTTATATGTCGATGTGTTAACATCATAAAAGCCTTAATGGTTTGAAGTCGAGTCGAAATCTGGTTGATAATGTTAACAAAAAAAGAAACGTCAATGTTAGCGTTTCATCATTTTGAAAATTTTGGAAATGTCCATACTTTGTTGAGTCATTAGCGATTCTCTTTGAAAAATGGTGTTAGTAATAAAGATTCTAGAATAGTCACTTAAGAGATCCAAAGATCTAGAATTCCTATCCCGAGAACATCCGGTATGTTCTCCACACCATGAAGGATCAAATGTGGACCAAGAGGATGCATATTATTCACCAGAAACTCGTAAATATCAATGGGGGTATGCTCCGTATTTCTAAGCAGAAACAAGAATATATTAACATATCAACCTGCCCCCCTACTGCTGCCTAAGATGAGATTCATTGGTTTGGCCTTGAAGACCTAGGCCCACGGACAAGAGGCTGGAAGTCGAACTCCTGATCGATTCCATCCTCTGCCACCAAAAGAAGGGTACCTTAAGAACCACTGAAAACCTCCAACCCCTGCACCTGGACGAACACCTCACCGAATGTGGACGCTACACCAGTGGCATCGTCTCTAGTGACATGAGGGAAGCGGCTAAGGAGCTGAAGAAAGAACACAAAGTGACTGTTTGAAGAGCGGACAAAACCGCTGCTTCTGTTCTGATCTACATAGAAAAGACTCTCCCACAACCCCATCAAAGAGATAAAAAGGGAAGTTAAAAGATCGATTGAGACCATCAACGCTGCCACTAACACCATCCACCACCAGACCATCACCAGAGGTTTTGACACTCATTTCTTGTATGGCAATATCAAGACCCATAAGAGGGGCAACCCATTCAGGCCTGTCATTAGCCACTGTCCCACGGCCACTTGCCATCTGGTGAAGAAACTGAATAGTAGCATTACACCTTATGTCCCTACCAGGTATAGTGTCACCTCGTCTGCCCAATTGCTTTGTAACCTGAGGAGTTCTCCCAGCAATGGCCCCTTTGCTTCTCTGGATGTAGAATCCTTCTTCACCAACGTTCTTGTTGGAAAGACGATTGACTTGATTTTGGAGCTAGTCTAGAGGGAACATTCTACACCAACTCTGAACATCACTGAGGAGATCCTGTGCTCACTCCTTGAAATACATACTAGGAAATACCCTTTCACCACCACACATACATACAGAAGGATGGTGTGGCGATGGGCTCCTCCATTAGTCTGCTCTTCACCAATTCCTACATGGGAGTAATCCAAGAGATGGTCTTCTCACTCATACATAGAACTGATGTGTACGTGAGGTTTATCGACGACACCTTCATCACGGGTCCCTCAACACAGGATATTGAGACTCTCCGCAGGATGTTGAAGAGTGTAGTTCCCTCATATTTACAGTGGAGCACAGCATCAATGGTCGATTGGCCTTTTTGGATGTCGCTATCTCCTCGAGTTCGTCAGGTTACAGCACACGGGTCTACACCAAGACAACCAACCTTGGATTATGCCTCAATGGGGAAAGTGAATGCCCTTCCAGGTATAAGGCCTCTACAATCAAGGCGTACGTCCATGAGGCCCTCACCCATTACTGCTCCTGGACCGACACGCAAGGAGAACTTGATTGCATCACCCAGGTTCTTGTGGATAATAGTTATTCTGATAAGCAAATAAACTACAAGGTTGAGCTAGCATTGGACACTTGTTACCAGGGTGATCAGCAAACCGAGGACAACATCACCGTCATCAACTTATACTACAAGGGGTTCATGAATAGAAAGTACCAATAGGACAGAAAAGCAGTGAGGGACACCGTCAGCAACCACTTCTCCCCTGTAGATGTCAAGGCTAAGATCAAGTTCACAGTCTACTACCAGACGACCAAGACGAGGTCAATCATTATGAGGAACAACCCAGCTCCACCAACTCAGGACTTCCTTTGGCAGTCCAATGTGGTTTATTCCTACCTATGCTTGGTTTCCTGATGCCCTGGACGCTACATAAGAATGACCACTGTGCGGCTGTCTAGGAGACTGTCCTGCCATGTCCAGCAAGAGTCTATAAGAGGTCATCATGCCCTTCAAGTACAGAACCACAACATCAAATGTGAGGAGATCGTCAAGAATACTAAGGTCATCAGCCCTGCTCGTAACAGTAGAAGACTTAGGATTCTCGACGCTCTCCTTATAGAGCGAGAAAAATCATCACTCAACACGACCCAAGAGATGTTCTGGCTCCCCTCGTGCCACAGGAATCATATCTCAATAATAGAAACCGAACAAGATATCCCGAACATAGGCCAGTCTGATCAACGGATAAGCAGCTCGCCTAGCACCGATTCCAGTCCAGCGAGCAATTCCACACAACAGGATAGGGGCTCACCACATTTAGATGAACAGGAAGACAGTGAGCATCTCAGCCAATGAGAATTCACCGCCTCACATTCGTTATTACTTTCTCCACCACGTACCCGTAGACGGCCAGTGTAAATCCAACCAACGAGCCAGCATTACCATTTATAAGGACGCTGCCAGCATCGTTTACCCATTCCACTACAGCCTGAGGAAGGGAGATGGTCCTCCAGAAATGCAGAGCAGAAAACTGTTTTTCTTTACCTAAATTATCAACTTTGCATTAAATATGAAACTTGGACTTCTTGATTCTGACTGCTGACAATTTGTTCAATTACCGGTAAAATGCATTAATACAGAAAAGATTATACGAGCTATTGAGAGAATAAACTGCAAAATTTATGCTACTGGAGCAGTAGTAATAATAATAATAATAATAATAATAATAATAATAATAATAATAATAATAATAATAATAATGATGATTAATAAATAAATATATATATATGTATATGTATATATATATATATATATATATATATATATATATATATATATATATATATATATATATATATATATATATATATATACATGTGTGTGTATGTGTGAGTGAACTGGTTATATAACAGGTACTGATGAAGTACATATACAAGTTTAAATTTGCTGCTAATATTTAAATATCAAAATTATGTATATTATGACTCCTGACATAATAAACCCTCAAAGAAAAATCCGCAGTGAGAATTGATAAAATCATCCTTTTCTAATAAACCGAAAGTATTAAAACTTATGCTCAATACACCAGCAATATCCAAACTAGTTGTAAAGAACAGAACCTAGAAAATCTTTTGCTCTAAGCCTTCATCTCATAAATACCGTTTTATATCCACATTGCGATACGTGGGAAATTTATTTTTATGGAAAGGAAACGAAACATTGAAAACCTTGTAGCTAATGAAAACGGATATAATAAGGTACTTTAATTGTATGAGGAGAAAACGTTTAATACTTATGCCGCGGAGAATATGAGAGAGAGAGAGAGAGAGAGAGAGAGAGAGAGAGAGAGAGAGAGAGAGAGAGAGAGAGAGAGATTAATAATCTGGTCCATATTGGTAGGATGGCAGAATAGTATAGAGGTGCAGAAGATGATTTGAGGAATAAAGGAGTTTGATCAAAAAAAAAAAAAAAAAAAAAAAAAAAAAAAAAAAAAACAAGTATTTACATTTGAAACATCTTGTGTTTATGGAAAAAACAAATATCTTTTAATCAAGAATAGGGGCAAAATTCTACTTTTTATCCGTCTTTGAGACTATTGATAACAAAATCTAATATGTCAGATTAAATTTGTGTACAGTAAAGCTACTAATAAATACAGTCGGGAATCTGATTTGGCCTAAAGACTTCAATTCCAGTATCTATGTAAAATTGCATATAATCAAATATATCTTATAAATGAATACATATAAATGAACTTCAAGTCTTTAGCCTATCTGGATAGGGGTTTATAGACGTCTAGTTTATGCCTTCTGGGTTAATGGAGAAAGGCAGTAACCGTGAGTTTCATAGCGGAAACTCTAAGCTCCAGGAAACAATAAGTATTTTTTTGCATCTATAAACTTTAGATTCTTTGTGATTAGAAATATACTTAACTCCACCCGAAAAAAAAAATGTATTTTGTAAAATTATTATATTCTTCAACGAAAATTGAAAGTTAGTATTGGTTTACGTTGCATAGAAACAGAGAGTACAAATGATGTATCGAGAGAAAAAAAAATGTGTGAGCCTCTCTCTCTCTCTCTCTCTCTCTCTCTCTCTCTCTCTCTCTCTCTCTCTCTCTCTCTCTCTCTCTCTCTCTCTCTCTCTCTCTATATATATATATATATATATATATATATATATATATATATATATATATATATATATATATATATATATATATATATATATATATATATGTATATATATGTATATATATATATATATATATATATATATGTATATATATATATATATATATATATATATATATATATATATATATATATATATATATATATATATATACATATATGTATATCATCGTTAACTTTCCGAAATTACTTCTATTTCTCGTATGCTATCAAAGAATAGATAAGGCAAATAGCATCATTTAAGATACAAACAGACGCAGCCATTCACAAAATGTACCGTTACTTTTTTACGAAAATAACAATACTATCTAGTTTAAAACGTGGCCACCTTATAGTAAAAAATATTTAGATAGACGAATATACTATATAGTACAAGAGTTTCTTAGGTATTCATAAAAAATACGTATCACTTATTCAGAGATGTTAGGTCACACAGTTAGGGTACCTTGTCCCTACCTAAAGCAACCAATATAAAGTGCTGGTTTGACCGAACTTTTTATCTTTTATACATTGAGTTCAATCTCGTTTTATGAAAGTCTTCTAAATTTCTCTATGTTGAAGATTCAGAAATATCTTTCAAACTTTTTATTTTCTTGAAAAGCACAAGGTCCAATAGCTCGTAAATATTTCGAATTTTAGGAAAAAAAATGGATTTTAGACATCCTTAATAACTGGTGGAGGTTAGGGTGTTGCTTATTGATACATTTAAATATTGTGAACCCTTTTTATGTTCGTTTATGCATATATTGTTACAGTCTTTTCCTTTGAGGTAAAATACAGTTGAAAAACGTCAGCCAATCTCAAATATTCCTAATAAAAACAAGTTACTTTATTGAACTTTTTGATTTGCATAATATTTGATTGAAATTAATTAAAAAGAATGATTAGAATTTCCTTAAAAAATCCTTTGAAGTTCTTCAAGCAGTGCATGAGAATCTTAAGTCTGCTTCCTGCAGCAGAATAAATAATTTCTCATTAAAGTTGTGATGAGAAGGTCAAGGTAACGAGCTTCGCATAATTTTTCCATTTAATCTCCATACTTTTGTCATTAGAATTTGCTTATAAATGAGGTTGCTTTTACTTTTAACCTTTATTGATAACTATTCCTTTTACTTTTACAATAATAATCACAATAATTAAGGATTTTAGTTGAAAAACAAAACCTTTACCAATCAATAGTTGGAAGGTCTAAATGTCTTAGAGCCAGAACACATTCACGCGTTATTGTGGACCAAACATATGAAGTGTATATTTAAAGCCAAAAATCCCTAACTAATAGGAAATGTAGAGTTGTTTAAAGGTTTAAAGGACTCTCATGAATGGCAGAGAAGAGGAACTGGCATTACCCTAGGAGGCAACACAATGTCCTAGAGACTGACCATAAAAATATGATCACGGTCCAAGCCCCATCTCTACCCAAGCTAAGACTTGGGAGGGCCAGGCAATGGCTGCTGATATTTCAAAAGGTAGACTTATATGCTCCCCCAAACCCCCATCCTTAGCTCACAAAGATGGTGAGGTTGCAGACACTGCAGCAGCTAACAACTTTGAGTGGGACTCAAACCGTAGCCTGGCGATCACCAGGCTGGAACGTTTCCAATAGGCCACCATACTACAATATCCAGAAAGATCTGCAGGCATCAATATATATTGAGGTGGTAACAATCGCATGAATGCTAACGCAAACACACTTTGCAGGCAAAGTAATAATTACAGAGGTGATAAATGCGTCACGACCAAGGTGGTGTGGGCACGTGTTGAGGATGTATGCTGTGGAAGGAATGAGGAAGTACGTCTTAGGAGGAACCTGTTAGAGGTGGAAGGAGATCAAGATATGGAGGCAGAGAATTAAGAGAATGCCTCTGATAGGAAACATTTGGAGAGTGTTCATCAGGCAACCAGCTCTTTAATATAAAGATGGCGGTGGAAAAAAAGAATATATATATATATATATATATATATATATATATATATATATATATATATATATACTGTATATATATATATATATATATATATATATATATGTGTGTGTGTGTATATATATATATATATATATATATATATATATATATATATATATATATATATATATATATATATACATGAGTGTGTGTGTGTGTTTCCAAGGGTAGTTTTCGATATTAAGTCCCTTGTGGCTGATACTTACATAGATTAAGATCACTAGCGATAGTGATAAGTATTCAGTATATATATATATATATATATATATATATATATATATATATATATATATATATATATATATATATATATATATATATATATATATATACAGATACCCCTTGATATTGACTTCGCTCTGACTAGGGATATCAAAACCTTAGGAAAATTTCTTTAATGATAAATATTCCTGGCCGGTCAAGGAATTGAACCTAAGACTGATAGATATATGGATTAACATTTGACTCTTTGGACTAGACTAACATATTGTCCCATATCTATCAATCACAGGGTATTTCTTAATTATTTTGAAAACGTTTTAGATACTTTAGAAAAAAAAAATCAGTGAACCTCTCTTGACATCCAACAAACTATCATCTGTTTACCTTTCCATCGAATCAAAAATTTCACAAAATAAAGAATAAATTTTTTGTTATTTATTGGCTATGATTTAAACTGACTTTGATATCGTTACGGAAGAGGCGCTTCCTTTGAAATAAACTTTTATAGAGAGCAAAACTTTATTTATATTCTCACTAATCCCAGACACACAATAATCTCGTATGCTTACATATCTATCTCTCCAAGCTATCATCTTGTACTCAATGCCCAGTACCAAATGCCTTAAAAGCATCACGATTAGTATTCGTAATAATACAAATAAATTTTGACAAATAATTGTCATATATCTTCAATAGCTTAAGCAACATCCACACTTCACTACAGTAAATGAACATTGGCTCTTCTTGTTATAGGTATACTCCGTCTCTTCCGATTCATTTGCAGAGATCATCTGCATCCCTATCCTGTAAGCGCTCTCTCTCTCTCTCTCTCTCTCTCTCTCTCTCTCTCTCTCTCTCTCTCTCTCTCTCTCTCAACGATCTTTTGGAATCAGCTTTTTTTTATATTCATGATTGCCATATCAATGACTTGAAAAGACCGTGACTGGTACAGGTAAAGAAAAACTTCAATTTGATTTATATATATATATATATATATATATATATATATATATATATATATATATATATATATATATATATACTAAATGGATTCTTCTAACCTATATTAAACCAAGAATCAGCTTTACTTAAATTCATACATTTATTAAGGAAGTAAAAATAAGGTTCATTTTATAACAGATTTAAACTGTGGAACGCCCTTTTTAGCAAACACAAATTTGCAGGTGGATGACGCAACACTGTCAGGTATTGTCGAAGTCACAAAAATGTGACAATTTTCTTTTTCCTTATTCGATCTATGTTGAATACGCCGATTATATGAACATTAAATTACATCATAGTCTTTTACCTTATCGGATATAACTATTATTCATTAAATGATTAGAATCTCTAACGAATAAGGATATTTTTTCATTTAAGGAAATTCCATTTGGCAGCCCTGTCCCAAACTCGTCCCACCCACCTGAACTATGCTGATGATTGTTACCTCGGTCACTTGACCGGGGACATGACTTGATATCCATGTGGTCTGATGAAGAAAGAAAGTAGTAAACACTTTTATAAGTAAACTCAGAATGCTTGTGATAGCATATGAAAATCTCACACCCATTTTCTAATAAACATACTCATCCCTAATAAGGAGACGATCGTTGGACAATTTACCAACGACCAATTCTCTTGCCTCTACCTTCATAGCAAACTTTTTGACGCACGTGTTCGCCAAATGATAGCCTTTATTAGTTGGGATAAGATGCATTTGATGCCATCTATTGGCGTTGAAGTGAAACTCGTTAGGTTGTTAGGGAGGGAGCTAGAGAGGTCGGAGTTATTATGCCTTTTCGAATGTAACAATATTGATATACTACATATTTTTTACTAAAAATACATATTACTTTATAAAACCTATTAATTATATTTCGTTTCACGAAAGGGTAATTGAAAATTATATCAAATAACTGAGTAAATAGTTGATTATATCACCGATTTAGGTAAATGTGGCATTTTTGTCAAACCCCCACCCCACCCCCAAATATAATTGAACTGACGATTGTTTGCTGAGAAATTATTTCTGTAAAATTCATTGTAGCATTTTTAATTTCCTAAGAATTAAGATGTGGTCAGACAACAAGGAATAACAAGTTCACGTGCGTCTGTTTTATAGCAAGTTTGTGCCCAAATAGCAATAAGAATAAAGTGATGAAAATTATAATGAGTAGGTAATGGGGATAATTACCAGTTTAGTACTCTGTTGCTAAGGCATTCTATTGGACCTGAAAATAAACAATATGTAGAGCTTTTTAATCCCTGCATTCTGGAACCTTTTATTTCGTAATTTGTTTTAAAAAGTCTAGAATAACCTACTTAATTGGAACTGAATATAATACATACCTGCCACATATATTTCTACAAAAATATCAATCTATCATCTTTTCAAATTGGGTAGAATCATTCACATGAATAAGATATGGGCCGTGTACTGCCATCTTTTATTATTATTATTATTATTAAATGCTAAGCTACAACCCTAGTTGGAAAAGCAAGATGCTATAAGCCCAGGGGCCCCAACAGGGAAAATAGCCCAGTGAGGAAAGGAAATAAGGAAATAAGGAAAAATAAAATATTTTAGGAATAGTAACAATATTCAAATAAATATTTCCTATTTAAACAATAAAAACTTTAAGAGAACAAGAGGAAGAGGAACGAGATAGAAAAGTGTGCCCGAGTGTACCCCCAAGCAAGAGAACTCTAACCCAAGGCAGTGTAAGACCATGGTACAGAGGCTATGGCACTACCCAAGACTAGAGAACAATGGTTTGATTTTGGAGTGTCCTTCTCCTAGAAGAGCTGCTTACCATAGCTAAAGAGTCTCTTCTACCCTTACCAAGAGGAAAGTAGCCGCTGAACAATTACAGTGCAGTAGTTAACCCCTTGGGTGAAGAAGAATTGTCTAGTAATCACAGTGTTGTCAGATGTATGAGGACAGAGGAGAATCTGTAAAGGATAGGCCAGACTATTTGGTGTCTGTGTAGGCAAAGGGAAAGAACCGTAACCAGAGAGAAGGGTCCTATGTAGTACTGTCTGGCCAGTCCAAGGGCCCCCTAACTCTCTTTTGTCAAGAAGTAGAAGCACTGGGTTCGATTAAAATTTGGAGAAGTGTGTGATCACTAAAACATACCTTCATGGCAGTTTCTTTTTAATGAAAGCATCATGATTTCATAATTTCAATAATACTATTTTTCTTTAGATTTTTAGGCTTTAAGATATAGTAATTGTTTGTATAATAGAGATAATATGCACTATTAAAATATATAGAGCGGGTCCCAAAATTCCAAAAGCCAAATATATTTAATTCTATAGCAATTATGTTGTTAGCTAATCATATTCCTAATTATATATATCAATTCTCTATAAAGTTTGCTCTGTTACATGTAGTTAAAGTCTCATCAAAGCAACATTTAGTAATTCCGAGTAATTATGATTAGTGATGCATTATCTTAGCAGCAGTTCAGCACAGTATAGTCAACCTCAGGAAAATTTGTTTATTCGTATAAGTATAAACGCACTGGTAATCATTCTATAATAAGACAAGCATTAGTAGCACAATAAAAGAAACTTTTATTGCTTTTATGTACGTATATGAAATCTAAATTATTGTCAAAATTTATATAGAAAGATTCGTGGAATTATATTTTAACTCCATTCCCAGTTTTATTGAATATTTATGATGCTTTGCTTATTTTATTTTTTATTACACTTGTTTAATTACCATTAGCCTTCCTATTTTCTCCTGCTTTATACAAAAAAAAAAAAAACTAAAACAAATTCTATGTACATAAATGTTGGGAATAAAAATATAAGAACCCCCCTCTCTCTCTCTCTCTCTCTCTCTCTCTCTCTCTCTCTCTCTCTCTCTCTCTCTCTCTCTCTCTCTCTCTCTCTCTCTATATATATATATATATATTTATATATATATGTATATATAAATATATATATATATATATATATATATATATATATATATATATATATATATATATATATATATATACACACACACATATATATATATATATATATATATATAGAGAGAGAGAGAGAGAGAGAGAGAGAGAGAGAGAGAGAGAGAGAGAGAGAGAGAGAGAGAGAGAAGAGAGAGAGAGAGATAGATAGAGAGAGAGAGAGAGAGAGAGAGAGAGAGAGAGAGAGAGAGAGAGAGAGAGAGAGAGAGAGAAAGTTTATATTATATAGTACCTATTCTATTCTATCACCAGGGCTGTACCTGGGGAAAAGCGGATCGGAATATATTGTCAAGGTATCGGGGTAAATGGTATCAACGAAGCCCCTGGGAGCATTCCACAATTCACTTGATTCGAGAGACGATTTCCCTTTCGTCCAAAGCCATACTGAATATGATCATGCATATTGAAATGACCCACCTACTTCCATTATCTCATTACCACCCCTTTTTATTATTTCATCACTCTCGGCTTCCATTGGGTATCGTGATTTTAGTTTTAGTTTAAGCATATTCCATTTTCACCATAAGTCATTCACAGGTTTCGAATAATTTAATAAACTTATTTTCTTGATATATATATATATATATATATATATATATATATATATATATATATATATATATACATATATATATATATATATATATATATATATATATATATATATATATATATATATATGCGCATGTGTGTAAATATAGAAAAGGTATACAGCAAGTGTATCATATGATATTTCGAAAGTTTTGACTTTGATTCACCTCCGTAAAAAGATTCAGTAAAGGAACACCAATACTTCAAACCATGGGGCCATTTTAATGAAAAGTAAATAGTGAACGATTTTTAAAGTATATTTAATTAACCAAATCTCAACATCCAATATATTTCATGGCATGCTGTCTATAATAACCGTTATGCCAAGGATCGTTAGTTGGAGTTTAGTAGAAATAAATCGTTCGTAATATAGTTTATAAGAGATTAAATCATAGAGATCTCTCTTTTATTTTTTTTTATATCGATATCGATCTTAAACTATATTCCAAAGAACCGAGTATAGATGGATCTCTGTTTTATTATATTTTACTTATTTTTGGTTTTTCCTATTAAAAATATTTTTGTGAATGCTTGTGTTAGAAATCATGACGAATTTCAAATTATTTGTCCTTATTATCTTTATTTTTTTCAATTGATATCTTTCTAAGGAAATTGAGGTGTAACTAAATTATTTTTTTAGATCATGCAAGACATTCACTGCTAAATATAAATTACGAAAAGTAATCATATCATAGAGTACGGGTATGAAATCGTACAATTTCTTTTATTTGAACAATCACACTGATACACACAGAAACACATATACACACACACACACACACACACACACACACTCACACACACACACATATATATATATATATATATATATATATATATATATATATATATATATATATATATATATATATATATATATATATATATATATATATATATATATATATATATATATAACAAGGACTACTATTATACAGGACGTGCACACCCAGATTTCTGGCTCTGCTAGCAGAGGCCATTGCTTTCTTTTTAATCTAACACTTTATATTGGTCATATATATAGAAACTAGAAACCTAACATTGTATATAGGACAAGTATATCAACTATTGATTTATTCAATGCAGTATAAGTTAATATAAAATTCTACAGTGAAATAAGAAATGATTTTTAAGGCACTATTATGCTTTGAAATATAAATTTTAGCCGGAGTTAACATTTATTATTGTATGAGGTTAGCGGATACTTTGAAAGAACCTAAGTTTCTGTTGTATTAAATTTTACAAAATTGATTATAGTTAAACATTTGTAATTGCAAACAAACATTTTCACAAATAAACAGACATAGAAGCAAAAGCTTACCAGACTGCAGCAATTAATCAGCAACTCGGGCCTTCTTTACGGAGGTCTGGAGAAGAATTACATTCTTCTACTTGTTTTTCTCTAGGCTGTGGAGTCCATTCAGAAGAATATTTGCCAGACGATGGAACCTCTAGGGACAGTCAATGTCAATCCCACTGAAGCTGGCCAGTGTCAACAAGATCTGCATCCGTCTTTTCTGGCAGCAGGAACAGTGATGGGCTTCCTTGATTAAACAGTCCACACCTGACAAGTTCAAAAGTGCTCACCTGTGGAGTTGTCAGGAAGCCTAGGACACTGTCTCGATAAAGTTCCTGACGTCACCGGTCACAAGAGGTTCCTCGGTGCTAAAGACCACATTGTCCTCGCACTTCGTCTCAAGCCACCCCGGCACATAGGCTGCACAGCACTCTTCATTCACAGTCGGTGTCACATCTGTGGAGCACCTCTCAATAGAGGCTACATCCTTTAGGTCAATTGTAGTCCCCAAGCAAGTATGTTCCTTCGACACAGGGTGGACAATCAATGGACTGGAGATTTACAGCTGCATATCTCGCGAGGCGCTGCTTGCATACGGAGAACACAGCCCCAGTGGTCATGAAAGAGTTTGCACCAGTTGATTGGTGGTAGACTGAGAACTTTCCCTCCAACCGGTCACTCTGGATCTCACGCAGCAGGACAT
>NC_090726.1:17493215-17505715 GCF_036898095.1 Palaemon carinicauda | reverse complement strand
TGACCTGCGGGTGTATTGTCAGGATCCGCTCTGCGAATAAAATATGTGATTTTCGCTCTGAGTTGATTCAGAGATAAATTTGAGCCTGATGTTTCTCCCCTGAATAGTTGACCACCCTTGAAGTCTGAAGTTCTATGAAGATAGACCTTTAGGCATTCTACTGGACATAGAGATGCATCTTCTTTCAGAGGGCAGATTCTCCAGGGACCCCACCTGTTGGTGGGTAACTCATTCTTGGCGAGAAACGTAGGATCCGGAAACAGGTTCAGTTCTTCCCCATCCAGGAACTGAACACGACCTGCCTCTCTCGAGAGGCTACAATCTCACTAACCCTGGCCCCGGACGCGAGTGCAAAATAGGAAAATAACTTTTTGTGTCAAATCCTTTAACGCACACTCTTCATTGCTCAACAGAGAAGCGAAATGAAGAACTTGTCTAAAGACCATGAAATGGGCTTTGGAGGTGCTGAAGGTCTGAGCCTAGCACAGGCTTTCGGGACTTTATTAAAGATCTCGTTACCTAGGTCGACCTGGAAGGCATATAGAATGGGTCTTGTCAAAGCAGACTTACACGCTGAAATCGTGTTCGCTGCCAACCCTTGACCATGGAGGTGGGGAAAAAAGATAAGCAGAAGTCTGTCAAGATCTCCTGCGGAATCTTCGCCTTGACAAGAGGCCACCCATTTTCTCCAAGATGACTCATATTGCCTTCTAGTAGATTTGCATTTATATTCCTCAATGAAGTCTATACTGGCTTTCGAAATCCCGAAACGCTTTCTCACCGCTAGGGAGAGAAAATCATGAACTGCAGGGTCCGGGTTTTCTGTAATGAAGCGCAGACAGTTGACTTCTGGACTCGCTGGGTCAGAACTGGATCTGGTAGTGGTACAAACTTCAGCTACAGTTCCAATGCCAGGAGGAACCACACGCTGTTCGGCCACTTGTGGGCCACTATTGCCGCTACCCTTTGAAGGATCTCAGTTTGTTGAGGACCCTCAACAGAAGGTTGTGAGGAGGGAACAGATAAATCTTGGACCATCTGTTCCAGTCGAGGGACATCGCGTCCACTGCTTCCGCTAAGGGGTCCTCGTACGGGGCACGTACAGGGGCAACTTCTTGTTGTCTTTCGTCGCAAAGAGGTCTATCTGCAGTTCTGGGACTGATTCAGAATGAAGGAGAATGATCCTGCGTCTAAGGACCATTCTGACTCTATCGGTGTGAACCTGGATAGAGCGTCCGCTGTCACATTGCGGACTCCTTGAAGGTGAACTGCCGACAGGTACCACTTCTTCTTTTCCGCCAATCGGAAGACGGCCAACATCACCTGGTTGAGAGGTGGTGACCTCGATCCTTGTCGATTCAAGTATCTTACAACTACCTCGCTGTCTATTACCACTTTATGTGGAACGAATGACACGGGGAGACTTTCTTTAAGGTAAGGAGCACCGCCCTAGCTTCTAGAAAGTTTTATGAGAAAGGTCTTTAATAGCCTGGACCAAGTCCCCTGGACTTTTTTCCGATGAGAGTGACCTCCCCATCCCTCCTTTGAGGCGTCTGAGTGAATCGTCACCGACGGGGGAGGTGGCTGAAGAAGAACCTGACTTCTTTAGATGTCTGGCTTGGGACCAAGGCCTGAGAAGAGTACTTAGCCGAAGCGGCTGGTCTTCTCAGATCTCTTCACGCGTTTGATGCATAACTTCTCCAAACTCCGATTGCATCCTTTAGCTGTGCTCTTAGCACTGGGTCTGTCACCGAAGCAAACTGGAGAGAGCGCAGTACTCTCTCCTGCTCGTGTCTTGATATCCTTTCGGAATCTTGAAGTCTCTTGACAGAACCCGCTATCTCCTTCCTTTTCTTCGCTGGGGTGGAGAAACGGTGTGACAAAAGGTCCCAGTGGATCTTAGCCACTGGAACTTTTGAGATGGAGAAAGTCGAGACTTTTTCTGTTGATCTTGAAGCCTAGGTACTCTAGGAACTGGATCACTGACTGGAAGCTTGCAAGCATTCTGTCTCGGATGCTGCCCACACCAACCAGTCGTCCAGGTAGGCTACTACCTGAATTCCCTTTAGGCGAAATTGTTTGAGAGCTACGCTCGCAAGCTTCGTAAAAATCCTTGGGGCTATGTTTAGCCCGAATGGCATGGCTCCGAAGGCGTATAGTCTTCGCTGTAGCCTGAACCCTAGGTAGGGGGAGAGTCGATGGCTAATTGGAATGTGCCAGTAGGCATCTGACAAGTCTATAGAGACGGAATATGCCCTCTTGGGCAGTAAGGTCCTTATGTGTTGCAGTGTTAGCATTTTGAATTTGCAATTCACTATGAACTTGTTAAGTGGCGACAAGTCCAGAATGACTCTGAGCTTTTCCGAGTCTTTCTTGGGAACACAAAACAGCCTCCCTTAGAAATTGATGGGCTTCACCCTTTTTCTCCAACCGTTCTTGAACGTACTCCTCCATAACGGGGGTGGAGTGTTGGAAAAACCGAAGGTACGGGGGTGGAGTGCTGTACCAGCTCCCGCCCAATCCATTCTTGAGTAGGCTGTGGGCCCAGGGATCGAAGGTCCACCGATCCCGAAATTTCAGAAGTCTCCCTCCTACCGGTATCACCTCACTTGGACTGCCGTCCTGAGGTCTTGCCTTCCTGACCACGACCACCCCTGAATCCCCTTCCCCTTGAGGGGCGTCTAGACGAGCCTCTGGCTGCTCCTCTAGGCTTTGCTCGGAAGGAATTAGACTGCCCTTCGAACGCTGGGGTGAATGCCGTGCACTGTGTCGACACGGCCTGGGGTACCCACTGAAAGGTGGTCGGGGTTTGTGCCACGATCTGGGGCACTGGGGCAATGGCAATTGCAGTTGCTGTTGCTGTCTAAGAGGCTTGGCTGGCCGAGACGGTAGCCTAGTCCTCATAGTCTTCCTCTTTGGTTGAGGACCCTCATCCGGGGAAGACTTTCTTTTGATAGCCAGGACCCACTTCTGGAGAAGGTTTCTATTCTCCAAGGTGGCTTTTATCAAAAACTTCTTTGACCAAGTCGGTAGGGAAAAAGGTCTTTTCCCCAAATGTTGGAGGAGATTAGTTTCTTTAGCTCGTGCCTCACTGTAGCCGAGGTAAACACGAACTCCCTACAAGCTCTCCTTGCCTTGACGAAGCCATAAAGGTCCTTCGTCACTGTGGCCAGATGAGGCTTGGCCACTACCATGAACAATTCATGGACCTTGGGGTCACTTGCCATCGTCTCGAGAGTAGTCTGAAGAGACATTGAGGCAGTCAGTCTTTCTTTTGTATCGAACTCACTTCACAAAAGAAAGTCAGACAGCTTAGGGAGGTCCTTGCCGAACTGACGTCCGGCAATATCAGCCTCCAACTTTCCCACTTAGAACGTAAGATGGACGTCCTTCCAATCTTCCATAGGCAGGGCCAGCGACAAGGGTTTACACTCCTCTAGGGAGGGGCAAGACTTGCCGGCCTCGATTGCTTTTAGTACAGCCAGAAACCCTTTCTGTAAAAGGGGGAAGGCTCTAGTAGGCGAGGACACAAAGGAAGGGAGCTTCCTATTCAATGCAGCTACCTTTGAGTTAGAGAAGCCCCTCTCTTTCATCGAAGATGAAAGTAGAGCTTGAGCCTTAGCATGGTCATCACTATGACCTCCTTCGGCTCTGCCTCCTCCTTTGAAGCTGGTTCCTTCCTCAGCCGGACATAACAGTCCGGATATGGTGCCTTGCTGGGCCAGAATTCCACCCTCCAGGGGAACTGAGCCCAGCATATCCGAGATGACGATCTTTCCAGTCGTCATCGACATGTGCTCAGCATACCTCCATGGGTTAGCATCCGAGCACAAAGGAAGGTCTTTCACATTGAGCTTTTCTGGGGCCCATGTGATTCTGCAAGGCACTGCATTCGCAGTTCCATTGCAGCCGCCTTCTCCTGATTCTCCTTCTGCATTTGTTGGATCATTCCAACAATAGAAGAGAGGGCCTGTCCCAGCTCTACTGGGAGACCGGCCGATGTAGAGGGGCTTGAACTTCATCCTGGGCTTCTGCAAGGAGGTCTTCCTCCTGACACCCGTCCACATCAGATATCCTGTCATTTAGCTGGATGTCTTGCATCGCGACCGCGACTTCAGCATCCACCTGGATCTGAACTTAGGGGATCTCCTCTTGAGGCTGGGGAATCACTGCATCAGCTGATGCCTTAGTGAAAAGATACGCCCTCATCTTCTCACTTGGAAGATAAGGGCCAGAAGTGTACTTTTGGAAGCCCCTTACCCAGGTACGAAGCTTCTTCCTAGCTATTTAAATGTCTCATTAATCAGGTTAGTGCACACAGTACATACCTGAGGGTCCCAATACCGGAGATCATCCTTGGAGACAGCGTATGCTGCGTGTCTCCTACAAAACTCATGTCCGCAGAGGTTCTTGCTGCTGACATTGCAGAAAGCACTTCCCCACTTCAGAGTGTCCTTCTGTAAATAGAAGAAATTTCCATGAGTATCAAGTGAACTATGTATCACTGGATATGCATAGTATAGCATAACAATTCAGAAATTAAAGACACACACTTGTGTTTCCCTCACAACCCATTGCTGCAGCCTTCCAGATAATAAAATCAAAATGGTTTATCTCTACTAGAGTAACCAATGCAAAGTTTCCAGAGGAAACAGGTGGAGCTCACACCTAGGCAATGATTTTAAAATCCGGGATAATAGACAGGGAAGAACTCTGCTTCTTGTCTGAAGGCAACAGCAAAGGGCCGTGCAAGAAAACACAATAGTGTTAGAAGATACAGTGCTGTACCTAAACTTTTACTATAGTTTCCTTCTTACTGTATATGCTATACAGAAGAATACTAGTACAGTATAGGAGGATGTGTGCCGGCCTGCCTTTGCCGGCCGGCACACACCACAATTAGCTTTAAAGTATACTACTTAACAGCTATAGGGCGGCAGCCCTCTGGTTCAAATGCCTGTGCCGGCGGCAGCAGCTGCCGGCCAGCAACAGCCAGTGTTGGCCGGCAATGATTGCCGGCCAGCAACTACACAAGGTAGTACCCAGCTGCCGGCCACACTCTTGGTGGCCGGCAGACAAGGACTAACATAAGCCGGCCGGCAAAGGTACAAGACCGATGCCAGCCGGCAGCAAAAGAACCAGAAGACTACACCTGCCCGGCTGCCGGCCTCATAGGCCGGCAGCCGGGACAGGTACAGCACTAGAAGAAAATAGAATGGATGCCGGGATAAGAGTGTACACAACCCCCCAAGCCCGGCAACCGAAAGAGTGCATATAAGGAAGGGGAGAAACTTAATTCAGGCTTCCTTGACCAATGCCGTCCGGCTCTGCCGGCAGGCATGGATGAGGGACCAAGAGAGGTCCGGGCAGCACTCGAAAACATAAGACCCTTGCCGTCCAGCATCTCTGCCGGCCGGCAATGGGCTTAGTCAATTCCATATCCCAACCTATACTAGGTCCAGAAGTAGAATGACATACAGTACAGTAATACCCCTGCCGGCCAGCTCTGCCGGCCGGCAAGGTACAGTACAGTAATGGCTAGGCCATTACGGAGATAGAGGGGGAAGGGACAAGAGGGTCCTGCCAACCTTGCTTTAGTGACAGATCACCCGCAGCCAAGAACTTTGTCTTAGCCTAAGGGAGATCTAAGGGAAAGGGCCAGCGCAGTAGTATAATACCTGCCAGCTTCCAGAGCACCAAAGCAAGGAAGGCGTTGCTACTCCCAAGGGAAGATTTATCCTCCCCGAGAACAGCAACAGGACTTAGTCTGGTCGATCACACAAGAAGGAATCATAACTACAGAAACCTTCGATAGTGACCTAAGGGAGCTAAGCTCCCTTTGTAAGTGTTAGGTCAGCGAGGGAGACTCTGCCCCAAGCCAAACAACACGGACTCAGACTAAAAACTCTGTTGTTCTGTCCCTCTTTGAACCAGACTCTGCTGGAACAGGAAGGTACAGTAACACCCTAGTATAGTTTTATCGAAAATAAATTCGGAAAAAACCACTTAGGGATAAGCCCAAGGCTTAAACAGAGGGAAAGGGATTGCATACCTTCTCCGAAGAAAAGAAAGCAACCGGGGAGTATAATAAAGTATACTAAGGCTCCATAAGCAATTAGCCTAGGCACCAAGAGAATCGATTACCTAATTCACCGAAACTCTCACGTATACAATCTTGGAAATATTCCACACAGTCTAAAATGTATAAAATATAGCCTAAAGCTTCAATAAAATTTTAATTACACTCGGAAAAACCAAAATCATGCATTAAGTACTAGGACCAAACGACTAGGCTACATGGCCTAGCGTAGGCCAGAATGGCGAATACTTCTCCAAATAATACTAAGCACGAAAGGAAATCCTATGTAAAGCTAAATAGCTAAAATTTATTAAGCAAAACAACCAGGAATGTCACTCTGACTAACTAATTTATACATAGCGAGTGACAGTGTCCAGGACACCTCTGGTAGGCTACGGCTCTTGTATCAAAGATTAATCCTATTAATCACTCAAAATTTTACCAAGAGCCTACATTTATACATAACAGACACTATACTCAACTTATCCGAGGCCAACGAAGACGAAGAAGCCATGAAAAGCTGAATAAATCCAAGATTTGCGAGAAAAACAGGAAAAAACACCGAGTTGTTAAGCTACGCAAAAAGGAATACAGATGGCGCCAGGATTGGCGCCAGGCACGCATACGAATCGGGGGATAGGGAAGCCTTGGGAGCGGCTCCCCTTTTTCTTTCCCGAATTCGTATCTCGTCAATCTCCCTCCTACGAGACGAATCTCTGTTCAGGTCGTAGATTGCCATGTGACGTGTCTAGAATACGTCCTCTGATATGTCGCGATATCCCTTTCACGAGGGATACTCGCTCCAGGAGTTAGAATTCTGGTACCTTAAGGTAAATTCTCTGGGAATATCGCCGTAGTTGTAATATACCCTAGGAAGCTACCCTATAGGAACTTCCATCAGGACGACATGGCTTGAGCCCAAAAATATATATATATATATATATATATATGTATATATATATATATATATATATATATATATATATATATATATATATATATATATATACATATATATATATATATATATATATATATAAATCTCTCTCTCTCTCTCTCTCTCTCTCTCTCTCTCTCTCTCTCTCTCTCTCTCTCTCTCTCTCCTCTCTCTATTATATCATATAATGCATTCATGAATATATATTACCAATAAAAAGATAAACAACAATTTACATAAATCAATCGCCATAAATCGAAAACATTTTGCATGGATATGGAAATTCTCTCTTTTATAATCGTTACTTATTATTCCCTCTAAACTATTTCCAAAACTAAACTTTCATATCTCAATGGAAATTCAAGCGAAGGAAATTTTTCTTCAACTGTAGCCTTTATTTAATATTTACTTTTCCTTTCCTTTGAGTGCTTCCATACCCGAGAGATTTTATGATGTTCTGCATTATTTGACTTCGGCTTCAATTTTGATGCTTGAGTCTTTGGTTATATCCAATAATCCTTGAGAGAAAATCCTTGTTTGTTTATACATTTGATTTTCTATCTCGCCTAAACAAAGGACACTTTAATAGATTCGTAAACGACAATGTTCATAGGATATTTAACGCCCTTCACATGTTATATTATTATTATTATTATTATTATTATTATTATTATTATTATTATTATCATTATTATTACTATTATTATTATTAATACTAGCCAAGCAATAACCCTAGTTGGAAAATCAGGATGTTTTAAAGCCCAAGGGCTCCAACCGAAAGAAACAGCCGAGCGAGGAAAGGAAATAAGTAAATAAAAAAAATAATAAAAATAAATGAACAAATAAATGAAATGTTTAAAAGACACTAACAACATTAAAACAGTCCTTTGATATTCAACTATAAAAGAAACTTATGTCACCTTGTTCAACATAAAACATTTGTTGCTAGTTTGAACTTTTGAATAAAACTATATTGCAATGTAAACACGGCTATTTTTAAAATGGTAAGCAGTTATGACATATTTCTATATTGACGTTATGTCGAGATGGAATTATACTTCAAATCTATATGTATTTTAGATTATCATATTAATTCTATATTTATTTTCAGAGTCAAATGTTTATTACATACTCCTCTTACTCATACTGAACTGAGAGATTTAAGAAGTATGAATGATATGAATATATAAAAAGGTATTTTAAAGGATATTCTTCTTACGATGACAATGTTGACAAACATTGTTAAAAATATTCATGCTATGAAATTCTAATACTTTAAATTTCATACCAAGATTAAATAACCGATTGTTTTGAAAATACAATCAGTCAAATATTTCTAAAACATTTTGCGTTACCCAATCTATTTCGGTGAACATCGTCGGATGTAATGTAGTAATGCAATGAATTTCAAAAAGTTCCTAACTACCTACCAAACAGACTACAAAAAACTCTGGGAAATGTTCTAAACTTCCTACTGAAGTGCACAACTGATATTCAGAAGCAGGACCTATCTAAATGATAATCTTTGTATAATCAATCTTTTTTGGCAATCGTTTCTAGGTATGTTTAAACGAAGAGATCTAAGATATATTCTCAATCTTCTACTAAAAATAACGTAATTAAATCAATGAAATATTCTAATAATTCTGACTACAGTACAAAACCAAAACCTTGTGAAACGTAAGGTGTTCGCTATAATTTTTAAACATATTCATGTTAAGAAACCGCTGGAATTTGGCTTTATAAAGTGTCTGTTCTCCCAAACGAATATTATTAAAGTGACGCATGAGAATCGTAATTATGTTTCCCTCGGCGGAATGCATAATTTCTCATTAAAGTTGAGAGGAAAAGGTCGACTGGCCGAACTACGAATACATTTCTGTTTAATCGTCACACTTTCGCCATAACTGTTTTTAGAAAATTATTCACGAGTTGAATTACTTTTATCTTCCTACTTTAATGATAATTCATATTTTTACTTCTGGAATATTATACACTCTATTTAAGAACTTTATTCGAGCAACAAAGACATGTTTGAAAGTAGGTTTTGGGCTTTAGACGTAAGAAATTATTCATATTATTTTTCTTGCAAAATGTATTAGTGAGTAAATATTTCCTCCTGAGATAAAGGAGCATGCTTTAGCTCCTGATTACTCATAGCTTCTTTCCCCTGTCTTCCATTGTCCTGGGTTAGAGTTCTCTTGCGTTTGTATACAACCAAGCACACTATTCTATCAATTTCCTTATTCCTTTCCTCACTGAACTATCTTCCTTGTTGGAGTCCTTTGCCGTATAGTACCCTTCTATTCCAACTAAGTTTACTTAATAATAATAATAATAATAATAATAATAATAATAATAATAATAATAATAATAATAATAATAATAATAATAATAATAATAATATGATTATGATGATGATGATGATGATATTTGTGTGGACTATGATGATGATGATGATGATTATGATCATGGTGATGATGATGATGATGATGTGTGTGTGAACTATATAGGCGTACGTATTTTGAAGAGAAAGTCAAACAGGCTGACAGAAAGAGGAATATTATTTGATCAAATATTTACTCCTCTCCACCAATCTGTTAAGGTGCTTATGTCAAGCTGAAATGTTCCGACAAGGCTTTCAACGAAAATTCGGATGAAATATGACCTGGTGGACTCTACGGACGGTGCCAATTTAAGAGCAATGAATCCATGGGAGACAAAAGGTGGGATTTTAGAATATTAGTCAATAGATGTCTAAAGGTTTAGAAAATAGGATTTAGGAGGATAATCCTTTCTTTCCATCGATTCTAGTTAGAAATTAAGTTTGACATTTGGAGCGCAGTCATTCAGCAAACCATCAGAGAGGATACATCAGATGTTGCAGTTCGTAAATCTTAGACTTTGTATAAGATTTGGTATTATTAATACCATCGCAATTTTTAGATTCTATTTCGACTCCACTCTAGAAAACCACCACTGAAATGATGGACGGAGAATTAATTTACAGACAATACAAGTGTGGTTATCATTTATTTACACTAAATTCTGCCTACTGGCTATAATTCTGAATGAGGGTGTTCACCATTAGAAACACTTAAAAAAGTAAACCTTTTTACAAAAGACTCACCCTAATTTATTTAACTTACTCTCCTCAATGGCATTTCTTGAGCAGATAATAATTTCAAATCAACTCTGAAGGAACTATTACAAGTTCCTCAAACAATTTCAGACTTTTCATTGACAACATATGTAAATCAATAGAAGGGGCAAAAAGACATGAGTTGTGCTAAATCTATCTAGAAGCTTTGCTTTCAAAATCAACGAGAAATTAAATTTTAGCCAACCAAATTTACAAAATCCACAGCTCAACAATTAGAAAAAATACCAATGAGAAATTAATGGAAAAAGAGGTTAATCAGTTACGTTAATAATCTTAGAACAGAGGTCACTTATAAAGGTTCTATATCCTAGTGAAAATAAAACATAAGGTCAGACATGTGGGTGTCGACATAAGATGAGATATAACGCAATTAAAGTCCTAAAATCTCAAAATCCTCGATTAACATAAATTCCGCACATACAAACTCTAATGTCAAAGCCAGATGGATAACTAAAAATGTATTATCTAATCTTAAGAGGGATGTGGCTACGTAAAAATAAAACGGTAATAACAGGGGCAACTAATTTACATTATAAACAAGCTAAATATGATAGGAAGAAAATTAAAATAGTGAAGAAAATTCTGCATATATAATATACGTATTTATAGTTTATATATATATATATATATATATATATATATGTGTGTGTGTGTATATATATATATATATATATATATATATATATATATATATATATATATATATATATATATATATATATATATATATATATATATATACATACATATATATATAGTGTATAAATATATATTTTATGTATATGTATACATATATACACACACACACACACACACACACACACACACACATATATATATATATATATATATATATATATATATATATATATATATATATATACATATACGTAGATTTGTGTAGATAAATATATTTGATTTAAAATACAAAAAACCCAGAGATGATAAGAACGAAGTATGCAATGAAAGATGAAGTACCATTGGAAGGAGAGAGGATTAATGAGGTAGGATCATTTAAGTATTTAGGAACTATGATCTAAAATACAGGGTCTTCAGAATAAGAATTTAGTGAAAGATTGAAAAATGCGAATCAGATTATGGTAAGATTAAGTAAAATTTGGGATTCAAATCGCCTGAAATTACATATAAAGATCAGACTATATATCAGTATGGTGAGATCGGTGTTATTGTATGGACATGAGTTATGGTATAACATTAAAACAATCTCCAACAGATTTAGTAGATATGAGAACAAAGCACTTACAAGGATATTGGGAATTATATGGAAGGACAGTATTAGAAATGAACCTATAAGAGTTTATTACTCATGTGCCATATATGGATGGGGTCATGGTGAAGGGTATATCAAGTTGGTTTGGGCGTGCTCTTCGCATTCCCCAAGAGAGATTAATTCACCAAGCGTTTGATTGGGTTCCACAAGACACTAAAACATTCGGAAGACCCGGGCCTAAAGGACTATGAACCGTTAAGTAGGAGATGATGAATGGAGAAACATTGAATAAAAAGCTGTAGTATTGGCGAAATCTACACGAGGCCTTTTGCATCAAAGGACGTAGGAGCAGATGGTGATGATAGTGATGATGATGTTGTTGAAGATTTAGCCATATACGTCTGGAAAAGTAAGTACTTTTGTTTCACTTATATCGTATACTAAACGTTAATTTATTAAACGAGAAAAATTTTTATGTGTCTCTTTCATTTGCATTATGATATTAAGCCATAATAAATACAAATACTCCCATATGATTCCTAAGTCATAATAGTATATTTTTCACGTCTTTACCCTAAAGCGATGTTAACAAATATTGAAATATTTCAACTCTATCTCCTGGGTCGTATGTTCAATGCTTTTCCTTAGTGTGTGCGATTTTTGTTATTCTGCTCACTCTGGACTCTGGCAGATATAGTTTTCCAAAAGAAAAATGCCCTTTGGTGGTCAAGAATATATGTTGTTCCTGAAACAATTTCAGTTCTGGAGTGTTACTAACTTTATGAAAAAAAAATGTAGAGAGGAAATATTAATGTCGGTTTTCCTTTGTTAAGAATGTATTTGTGGTGATCATAAAATGTTTCTGGATTTTTTTATGTAAACAAACATGATAGTGTAGATATTTCCAAGATAATAAATAAGTAAATATATATGTATATATATGTATATATATATATATATATATATATATATATATATATATATATATATATATATATATATATAAATATATATATATATATATATATATAAATATATATATTCATATGTTTATATATATTTACACACGCATATATATGTATGTATATAT
>NC_090726.1:17483215-17485715 GCF_036898095.1 Palaemon carinicauda | reverse complement strand
CTTCATAATTTATTTAAGATAGGTATATTTCAAACTCTGTAACTGACCTTGAAAGATTCCATACTCATTATCCATTAATTCTATTATAATTTATATATTCTCTTTCCTCACTCAGCTATGTTTTCTTGTTGGAGTTCGCAGGCTTATAGCATCCTGCTTTCCAAACTAGGGGTGTATCTTCGCTAGTGATAAAATAATGATAACGGAAGGGTGGGGAATAAACAGTAGATGCTACATCGTTTATTGCTATTACATAATCCTAATAAAGAAATAAACAAAGAGAAACCATGATATGAGGTAAGAAGTCATAAATATTAATTTGCTCTTCACAGGAATGCTTGGAATCGGCAAAAGCTTACCTAAAATGGTTGTTTAACAATAATTCCATAGCATTAACACAAGAATACTTTGAAAACTTACAGCAAAAGTATTAAAAAAGTTTCTAACGTGTCCCATTACAGATTGATTATTACAATCTAATGTCAATACTGAAATACAGGATATTTAATTATGGCAGTGTTAAGTTCATAAAAAAAAAAAAAAAAAAATGGGATCACTCTGACCATTCATTATCCAAGAATCTGTTTGCAGATGACGTTGGCTTCAGGTATAATCCCCAACGTTTGGCAATGAACGTTGGGAAATATTGAAGCTGAGATGATTGTGAGATAATCAAACGCTTAGAAAAAGAAAAGATTCAAAATGAGATTTATGCAGCAAGTGAATCTAATATATATATATATATATATATATATATATATATATATATATATATATATATATATATATATATATATACATATATATATATATATATATATATATATATATATATATATATATATATATATATATATATATATGTATATATATATATATATATATATAAATATATATATATATATATATATATATATATATATATATATATATATATACATATATATTCTTATATATGTATATATATATATATATATATATATGTGTGTGTATATATATATATATACAAACATACATCTATATGTATATATATATATATATATATATATATATATATATCTATATACATGTATATATATATATATATATATATATATATATATATATATATATATATATATGTATATATATACATACATACATCTATATATATGTATATATATATATATATATATATATATATATATATATGTATATATATATATTTATATACATGTATATATATAAATATATATATATATATATATATATATATATATATATATATTTATATACATGTATATATATATATATATATATATATATATATATATATATATATATATATATATGTATATATATAATAATAATAAGATTGTAATAATAATAATCCAAGTTCTCGGTTTTAGTGGAGTTCATAACATTAAATTAAAAAAGTTATTATGTTGCTAGAAAAATTTAAAATATTTGAAGATTTGAAGATATTGATTGTACTTTAAATAAAGATCTTCCTTATCAAACGAAAAATAAGGTATCAATCAAGTTAGAGTGTCTTAGAAGAAAGATGAATATAAGATGAAGATGACAACAATATATGTTGAATAATATATACATTATAGATTTCATATGGCTAGTCATTTAATTAGAAAATGTGGAAATTGTATCATTTTATGGATCACATTAACACTCACGTTATTTATAGCAACAGATGGGATCCCGTAAATGTTTGGACCTATTTTGTTCTGTCTGTGTCCAGCCGCCAGGAATAGTTGGTATCCCTCAGCATTTTTCATACATTCTAATACTTCAGGCCATACCAGACGACCATTTTCTTGTTGCTCCACACACTGGCAATGGTAAGGAGTTTATTAGGACAAACTGTGTATGAAATACAATTAAGCTATGATATAGCTAAAACGATATCATGAAAAAATAAAAAATCCAACGTTGTCTACGTTAAGTAAAGTTTGTAAATCAAATCACCTGAAATTCCATATAAAAATTAGGCTGTATATCAGTTTATTGAGATTCGTGTTACTGTATAGATATGAGTCGTGGTATGACAATGAAACAATCTCCAACAGAATTGGTAGATTCGAGAAGACGTATTTTTGACACGCCACATAGCAATATGCGCCCCGAATAGCGTTTACGCTTCGAGGGGGAAAGTGGCAGAATTAGAAGGGCAGCCGTATCAAGGTTACCCTAGTTCCCATACTATTATTGAGTATCACAACAGCGCCATATCTACAAACTGATGAACATAGACGTTTCTCTGGTTACTCTACAGATTATTATTTTTTTCTTCCATGTGAAGATTTCTCTGATGTAAATGTCAAAGCAGATCGTCTTAATCAATGGTGGATTTGTGCTATTGTAAAAGCGTTTTTAGTTCTGACTACTGAAGCGATGATATGCATTGCGTTGTTTGGTAATATTCTGCTAAATTTAGTTGATGTTAGATATGAATCTCTAAAAATACATTTTTAATTATCTAATTAAGTAATCCGCGTGACTTTCG
>NC_090726.1:17470715-17478215 GCF_036898095.1 Palaemon carinicauda | reverse complement strand
TCACGATAAAGAACAATGAGTATCCGTTATTTCTGAACATATATGGATTCTCATATGCATGTGCGCGTATCTTACGTTTGTGTGTATTTAAAAGTTTAAAGGCCACTCATGAATGGCAGAAGTAAGGGCCAGTGACATTGCTCATCAAGTAGAACAATGCCCTAGAGACTGACCATATATACATATGATCAACGCCCAAGCCCCTTCTCCACCTAAGCTAGGATCAAAGAAGGCCAGGCAATGGCTGCTGATGACTCAGCAGATAGACTTATTGGCTCCCCCAGACTCCCATCCCGTAACTCATAATGATGGTGAAGTTGCAGCGACCAATGGAACTAACGAGCTTGAATTGAACTTAAACACCAGTCTAGTGCTCACCAGCCAGGGATGTTACCGCATCGGACACCACAACCCTGAATATAAAAGAAAAAACATGTCTTTACTCTCGTCTTTAAGCATAGACGTGCTTTGATTTCTTGTTTTGTATCATATAATCAGATTGGATAAACATTATCATTGAAAAACGCTGTGAAATTAAGTTTTGTAGACTTTTATCGTTTTTCTCAAAAAATATCTTATCCTATAACAATTAGGCAACACAATTCCTAAGAAAATATATCCCTTATGTTGATGCTGTTCCGAGAAAAAAAAAAAAAACTTCATGACTCATATTTATAGACACGAATGAAATACGTCGTTGTTTTATGATCGTACTAACATACCTAACCTGGATTTATTATTATTATTATTATTATTATTATTATTATTATTATTATTATTATTATTATTATTATTATTATTATTATTATTGCAAACCAAATTACAAACTTTGTTGTAAATGCCGACCAGTATCGTTTTGAATAATTTAAATAAAGTAACTAAAACTGAAAGGTAAATAACGGAAATATAATAGATTACTACAGACTACAAGTCAGTTTTTGAAGTGGGAACACAAAAGATAGAATGAGACGTATATATACTAAGAGAATTGGAAAAAAAAATAAAGAACTCATTTTTTTTTTTATTTCATAAATACTAAACATTAATTGCCTTCATGTTAAAGAGAGTGCAAATGGTATTTAATTAATAATAGAAAATAACAATATATTTTATCTATATTTTGATAGTACTAGATATGAATTAGGGTTAGCAATTATAATGTTAGATTCGAAGAAGAATATAATAGTAAGCTTGAATAACAATAAAATTGAAAATCCATGTGAAGAAAAGCAGGAATACATTGAGCAATGGTTAAACGTGAAGGCAAAATATCATTTTGAATAATTAACAAAGGTGGAAATGCTTTTCATATTCTGGAAACGGAGAGAGAGAGAGAGAGAGAGAGAGAGAGAGAGGAGAGAGAGAGAGAGGAGAGAGAGAGAGAGGGAGAGAGAGAGAGTGAGAGAGAGAGAGAGAGAGAGAGAGAGAGAGAGAGAGAGAGAGAGAGGCCTTAAACGAGACTGGAGGAGTCATCACTTCTTAATGACATGGATTCCAGTTTTAGCCGTTGGAACTTTTCATCAATAAAAATTCAAGTATTTTTCCATTTAATTTACAATGAAATGTCAAATGTCTATTGAAAATGTGAATTGGCTGATTTTATTCACGAGGTTTTTGCCGTTATATTTCTATTCCTATCATAATGATAAAAGATGTTTCAACCGAGCCTTGACCTATTATCTGGTTTTATTTTATATATATATATATATATATATATATATATATATATATATATATTATATATATATATATATGTATATATATATATATATATATATATATATATATATATATATATATATGTATATATATATATATATATATATATATATATATATATATATATATATATATATATATATATATATATATATGTACCTCTCTCCCGAGTGGTACCAGAAGATATAATCGTGGAGCTGGACGGTAGAACCGACCTTGCACTCCAGGCGGGTCGTTGAACCTTTGCGGATATATTTGTCGACTTCCCCTACGATTTCGACTTGAGGTACTGATGGCATAGATGAGGAGGGGGATGAATTACCAACGTCGTAGAGCTTCATAGTTCTAGGGTTGCATTTGTGATAATTTAATCTCTTTTATATAATGCTTAATACTTTTAGAATTAAGGAATACCTAGAAATATTTTTTTTTTTCATCGACCATGTGATTTTATTTTTTTATATATATATCATCGGGTAATTCATATCATATTTTCTCCTTTTTTTAATACTTATTAGGTTTTGTGTGTTCTATTTCTGGATTTTTATATTCATCAGAGACGTTTTTTAGACAACGCAGGTTGATTGACAATTTATACGAAATGTTAATAATCCATGTAAAAGTAAGGGATTCATTGCGAATCAAGGTGAATATTAAACAGTATTCATGAATATAACACATTTAAATCTTCCTGTTTTTAGATAAAATATAATTTGAAAATCGTATTCTCTTATCTTCATTATGACTTTAGAATATCAAGTATCTACTTTACTTCATGAAATTCTAAGAAAATTGCTACAACTTAATATCTAAAATCCTTCACTACTGGTCTTATATCCTACTAAAGATATACGAAGGCAGTTTTCTATAACAAAATTTCTACTGAGTTTAGTTTTATTATCCTCAACAAGAGTATGCATTACCTATTAAGCAATAGATTACATAAATTGCAAATTAAATCATTTAATTCCAATACTAATGACATTCTGATGAAACTAAGCTTAGTATTATCTTTAACAAGATTATGCATTAGCTATTAATAAATAGCTCCTAATATATTGTAAATTAAACCATTCAAGTCCTATACCAATGACATTCAGATTAAGCCAAGTTTAATATTACTACCTTTAATAAGATTATGCATTAGCTATTAATCAGTAGATCACACAAATTACAAATTAAGCCTTTTAAGTCCCATACCAATGACATTCAGATGAAGCCAAGTTTTGTATTAATATCTTTAACAAAATTATACATAAGCTATTAATCAATAGACTCCTTAAATTTCAAATTAAATCATTTATGTCCCATACCAATGACAGTCAGATGATGCCAAGTTTAGTATTAATATCTTCAACAAGATCATGCATTGGCTATTAATCAATAGATAGCTTAAATTACAAATTAAATCCTTTAAGTCCCATACCAATGACATTCAGATGAAGCCACATTGACATCTTCGGCTCAGTGGAGATCTGGCACTCGTAAGTGCCCGCATCTCTCTCTTGAACATATTTGATGACAAGGGTCCAGGTCTCCGTACTGGGAGTATAGTGTACCGTCAGCCTTTCATCCCTAACGAACGTATATTTATCGACCGTGAGAATGTCTGAATCCCTCTGACGGACCCAGGATACCTGAAAAAAAGTAAAATAGTGATAGCAATGAAATCTTACAAAGCGTGTATCAAAGAGGCGTTTTATAAAAGGTGAAAAAAATTAATGGCCATACTAGAATAAACATGAAAATATCACTATAGACATTTTTTTTTTAAATGTCAATAGCCACATCATCAAAAACAACAAAAACAGCAACAACAACAACGCTAAAGATGATAAGGATAATGCAAATACTACCAATAATACCTTTCTATTTAAATTTCAGAAATTCTGTATTAGAGAACCTGTGAGTTCTTTACTCAAAGACTTGAATTGTCTGCATTCAATGTTGATGTAAATCCATCAGCGTAAATATATATATATATATATATATATATATATATATTCTCTCTCTCTCTCTCTCTCTCTCTCTCTCTCTCTCTCTTTCTCTCTCTCTCTCTCTCTCTCTCTCTCTCTCTCTCTCTTTCCCCACAATAAGGAATAAGGAATCTTATCTACCTATCACATATATTTAATTTAATTAGAAATCTAAGATTATTGAATGCAAAATTCCTATAACAATATCGTGATGTTATCTTCTAAGTTTCATCTAAAAGAATAGTGTACCTTTCAAAAATATTATAAAAAGTAAAGCCTAAACAAAGAACTCAATCACGCTGGTGATCGAGATGACTTAGTTTTTGGTGTTTCTAAGCGTTAAAAACAATGCACCTTATTTCGCATATCTGCAAAAGGAGAACCAAATTGTTACTGGTTTATCCCTTAACTGTTTAAGAGCACAAGGAAAATATACATTATATGTTGAATAAATGTTACTCTCTCTACGGTTTTCCCCTTACTATTCAGTTTAAAGTTGTAAAGGACGCTCATGAATGGCAGAGGTAAGGGGAATTGCCATTGCCCCATCAAACAGGACAATGCCCTAGAGACTGACCATATTACACATGACCAGCGCCCAAGCCCCCTCTCTACCCAAGCCAGGGCCGGGCAATGGCTGCAAATGACTTATAGGCTCCACCAAACGCCCCATTCTTAGCTCACTGGGATTGTGAGGTTGCAGCGACCAAATGAACTTACGAGTTTCAGCGGACCTGGAACCCCAGTCTTGCAATCACTAAGCAAGGGCGCTACCAACAGGCCACCACAACCGTTATTGATTCTTTGACATCAAAGGGAATGTATATATCGGGATTTTGACGAGATATGACATCTGTTACCATTGTATTCCTTGATATAAGAGACCCCAATTTGAATCCGACGATAATATTTTAATCAACTCATGGGGATGTGTCTGTTAATAGGTTGGCAGTTCCGGTCAATGACGATATTGTATTTCCATGAATTTCCAGATTTCATAGCGACTTATCTCTAAAGCGTTTGGGAAAACAGGGAAATTATACTGCTGCAGTTATCCCTTAATTATTCGAGAGCGGGAGCCGAATATTCAATGATGATTTTAATGAGATCTGATGTTTCTTACTGATTTGATCCGTAATTGTTCGATAGCGCAAGAGAATTTGATTACTCTATTTTCATATATTTTTGGGTTTATTAACAATTATCAACTTTGTTGTTTGACAACGAAAGTATTTCACGATGACATCTGATGTTTCTTAGAGTTACTTCTCATAACCTTTTACTAGCAAATAGGCTGTTCAGTTACATTTTGTTCAACTACAGAATTTTAATCGAGTAATCTAAACTCTTTTAACAGCAAATTATAGATTATTTTGATAAACTCTGAAGCCTCATATCCTGTTATTTCCTGATTATTTAATTGTGCAGGGTAATTATGATTCTCAAATTCAATTAGCCTTAAGGTTTCTCTTCTATCCACCATTTAATTGTTTGACACCACAATCAAATATCCTATAATGTTTTTATCATTTTCCCCTTAGAAGTTTGGCAGCCCATGACAATTATGTTACTGCGCTTTGGCGCACTAGATATATTTTACCGATTCATCCCTTTATTTTATAAAGTCCAAGTAATCCGAGAAGTTTAATGGACTCTGTTTTTCTTACTGGTTTATGACATTTTTGTTTGATGGGCAAATAATCTGAGATACTTCTAATATTCTCTGACGTTTCTTACGGATTCATTTCCTTATTTTTTTTGAAGGCAAAGTAGTCATAGATGTTTAATATACTATGATGTTTTTTTTTTTTTTTTTACTAATTTATCCCTTTGTTTAATGGGCAAGTATTCCAATATGTTTTTAATGGACTCTGGTGTTTTTTCACTGATTTTTTCTTTTGTTTGATGGGCTAGCAAGACGAGATGTTTTTATTGTACTCTGATGTTTCTCAGCGATTTATTCCTTTATTGTTTTAAAGCCAAACAATCGTAGGTGTTTAATCAATTCTGGTGTTTATTATCAATTTATACCTTTGTTTGAAGGGCACTTGATCTGAGATACTTAATAAGTTTTGATGTTTCTTATCTATTTGTCCATTTGTTTGAAGTACTGGCAATGCGGAATGTTTTTAATGGATTTAATGTTTCTTACACTGTTCAAAATTTGGCGTAAAGAAATGTTCAAATCCTGGAATGAAGGTTGCTAGACATATAACATTTTAAAAAACGGATATATTGACGTAAAGGAGTGTTATTATGGTCACCAACCCGTGAAAGATGATAACAAAGTATGGTAAAATTACGGTTGCCTGTATATTACTGAAATAGGTCTGGGAAAAGTATATTTTTCGGAGAATTTACGATTAAAATTACAATGTACCGATTCAATCCTTTATCATTTGAAGGGCAAATAATCTGAGATATTGAATGAACACTGATGTTTCTCAACAATGTATCCCTTTGTTTGAAGGGCAAACAATACGAGATGTTTTAATAGACTTTAATGTTTCTTACCGATTTATCTCCCAACTGTTTAACAGCACAGGGCAAATATGCCACGGCATTTTGATGAACTGTGATGTTTCTTGTCTGTGGAATTGGAAAGTAGGGTCCCATGTAGAGACCGGTAACTAGAGCTACTCCCAAGATCATGTGACCTGAAAAATATAAGCAAGAGTTAATCATAGTAGTCATTGTTTCTATGGATGCAACGCTATCAAAATGTTGTTATTATTATTATTATTATTATCATTATTATTATTATTATTATTATTATTATTATTATTATTATTATTATTATTATTATTATTATTATAGTATTAGTAATGTTGATAATAATGATGATGATGAAGATGATCATTTGAGTAGTAGCAGTATAAAAAGTGGAAAAGTAGTATTGTTAATAATAATAATAATAATAATAATAATAATAATAATAATGATAATAATAATAATAATAATAATAAACGTATGCTGTTTCAGAACGGTGTAATCATCACCAAATAATTCCATAGGTGGGAAGATATACACGTACCCATGGAGAGAGAGAGAGAGAGAGAGAGAGAGAGAGAGAGAGAGAGTGAGAGAGAGAGAGAGAGAGAGAGAGAGAGAGAGAGCTGGAAGTTAACAAGAAACAGCCGATTTATACCATTTAAGGTAATTGTCACAGCGAGATTTGATTAACGTTATGAACAAGATATTGAATGCTTGATAAGATATCTTTTTATTTGATAAAATAATTATAATATGGATAAAAAATGGCAAAGACAGACACCTATGTTAGCAAAAACTATTTATACTTCTCTACTAAATCGTACAAACATCAACAATATTTACCCAAAATGAAGCAAGCTAATATCCGTTGAGAAACATTGTCCATGTCGCTCGATTTTAATCACCTGATTTTATTAATCAATTAACAAATAATATTTCATCTTTTTAACAAACTGTATGAATTTCACTTGGTAACAAATTTCTCTTTCCATTAGATATCAAAATGTTGTAATATCTAGAGATTTCGGTTACGTCAGCGTCCATGTTTTTTACTAATAATCTATGTTGAATGTATTTTTCTACTTTCAGTTTCACCATGGATATTCCGATAACATTTGATGCCCGTTAACCAACAAACTTCAATAGATTCTTTATTTTCAGTATTCATATAATTAATATTTGAGGAATCTGATGTGATAATCACAAACAGGAAATTAATATCCATTAACTGTTTCACTTTTGAATAACGTAAAAAAAGGTTTTTATAACAATGTACACTTGTGATTCACCAAATAGATGCTTGGTATTAGAT
>NC_090726.1:17458215-17460715 GCF_036898095.1 Palaemon carinicauda | reverse complement strand
TTTCTTGAAAGAGATTGATTTTTTTTTAATTTTGGTAATTGTTTTATATCAATAAATCAAATGTTTTCCGGGAAATTTATAAGGATAATTTTAAGAGATAAAATTGTATACGTATAGATTGAATCATAGTGCACCGATGTATATAAGTCATTTAGTAAAAAGTAAGAATTATTAGGTTATCATTAACTTAGCTATATGATCAGGCAAAATTTATTTATTTCATTTAACAGCCGAATTATTTCATGAGTCACCAGCGATGACAATAGTTATTAAAAATAAAGTATATGTTTCTATAGGTTATAGAGATTTATCGTACAATATGAGAACTGCTCCTGAAACCAATGGTAGATAAAAAAATAACTGTAAACTCAAAAGACAATATAAATATTCAGGATACATGTAAGTCTCCTAAAAAATGGGTTGCCCTTGATTTCTTTCCAAAAAGATTTTTTACAATAATATATATTCGTTCAAATATCTGTGTAGCATGGTAATCTTCGAGGGAATAAATGGAGAAAATTTATTGCCTTTGACTTCTTTCAAAATAGATATTTACAATAATATATATTACTTCAAAAATCTCTGTAGCACATGAAAATCCTCAGGGGAATAAATGGAGTTGAGTTGAACCCAAAATGATAGATAAACAAACATTGCGTTCGGAAGAATTAGGCTGAAAAGAGTAGTTCCATCGGCTTTAAATGACATTTGAGGCAAAGTGTCTTCTTTAAATAGTTTCCTTGTCGATGTAAAGATGAGGTTTTGTTTGTTAATCAATCGACAATTTTGATGTTTTACTTTTTAGATTGAGAGGATACATCTCTCGATTAGAACACTCGCACACACAATTATACAGTATATATATATATATATATATATATATATATATATATATATATATATATATATATATACATATATATATACATATATATATATATATATATACATAAATATATATACATATATATATATATATATATACATATATATATAATATATATATATATATATATTTATATATATATATATGTATATATATATATATATATATACATATATATATATATATATATATATATATATATATATATATATCATCATCTCCTCCTACGCCTATTGACAATCAGATGTCGCCAGTCATCTCTATCTTAAGCTTCTATTTCAATACTTCTCCACTCATCGTCTCCCACTTCAGGCTTCATAGTTCCCAGCTCTCTCTCTCTCTCTCTCCTCTCTCTCTCTCTCTCTCTCTCTCTCTCTCTCTCTCTCTCTATATATATATATATATATATATATATATATATACATATATATATATATATATATATATATATATATATATATATATATATATATATATATATAAGTGTATATATATATATATATATATATATATATATATATATATATATATATATATATATATATATTTATATATATTTATATATATACTGTATATATATATATATATATATATATATATATATATATATATATGTGTGTATAAATATGTATATATATATATATATATATATATATATATATATATATATATATATATATATATATGTATATATACACACACATATATATATATATATATATATATATATATATATATATATATATATATATATATATATACATATTTATACACACACACGTATATATATATATATATATATATATATATAGTATATATATATATAAATATATATATATATATATATATATATATATATACATATATATATATATATATATATATATATATATATATATATATAGTATCCTTTTTTAAAATGGTTGGCCTTTAGTAATATCATGAAAACAGGTTGGCCTCAAATGCCTTATTTTTGGCCTTTTTTTTCACTAATGGGTTGTCCTTTTCAAGCTGCTGTTGATTAGAAGTTGCCCTTTTTTCACTTAGAAAACCTGGCAAACATGGCCAAGGTTGGTGCCTGACAAGAATTACTGACGGCTTGAAAATATAAATTGTAGGGGAAGGAAGTAAGTCTCTGGTAAAGCATATAATAATAAAAGGGGAGAATATTAGCATTGTCAACAACAAAAATATTTTTGAATGAAGGTAGATTCTCCATTGTTTTAGTAACGAAAGGGGTATTTTTCGTAAAAATAAAAAACAAACTTACATTAAAAGGTACATACCGTTTACATTACAAAAGAAAAAGTATCAACAGAGTTAGACTAGGTATAGTTTTTTGTAATAAGAACTTTCCTTTTATCATGTTCATTCCGCATTTTTGCAGTTAGAACTGTATCTAAATTTATAAAGAAGGAATTAATAAAACAGTAATGTTATCCTAACCTTAATTTGTTCGAAAAAAAAAATACCAGAATGTTGATGATTAAATTAACAAAGATTATCCGAGTATAAACAGAGTAATTTAGTTGGACAGTCTAATGTTATAGAATTTTATCTTTCTTCGATTAACAGGATTAACAAGCTATGACAAAGAGAGCCGGGCAATGGCTG
>NC_090726.1:17448215-17450715 GCF_036898095.1 Palaemon carinicauda | reverse complement strand
TCGAGTAGTATTTAATTATGACTGATCGAGGATTATAATTGTACCATCATCAATACATCGGGAAACGATTAAGAATAAGCACTAATTGGCTAATGGCCAAATTGTCGATATCAATAATGTAAATTAAAATGACAATCGCTTCTACCGGAAATCTTGGACCTTGAAAGGGTTATTGACATTAATGCTCGTAATAAAATGAGGCCAGAGCTGGGTTTTACTGTTATCAGTTTATGTATGAAAATATAATGAAAGTTAATATATTATAAATAATTTTTCACTTGTCTAGGTGTTTCAAACAATATTCTGAATATTATGTAGATAATAAGATATGAAAATAAATTGAACCCTCTATAATTCTCACATTATGGTCAAAACACAAATTATTTTGATATCCAGACGCTAAAAGAAGCTAATGTCTGAGGATAGCTAAATGAATGAGATACAAATTTAATTTCTATTTGATTTAAATCAATACTGCTTAATGACCGATGAATATGAGTGGAGAGGGTGTAATATATTCATTATTCTAGAAAATATTGCGTTATTTAGATATTTAGACCCAACACGTATCTGATAAGTAAATTACTAAAATATCAACAGTATTACTAGATGTATATTTTCAATGTTTTCCCACTGCTAGGTCGCCAACACCTCTTGATGTTCATACGTTAGTGATTATTTCACATCCTTCATCAGTTTTTATCTAATTTCTGCAATGGTTATTTCACCAAGATAAAATCAAGATATTAATGATCACAGGAAATAATATATATAGACATTGAGAAAGAAAATATACAGTCCTATAATAAGAGAAACATTTGATGAGTTTAGTTTAGCTATACAAAATAGTTACTCCTAGATACATGATGAGATATAAACAATCACTTTGCCCAAGTGGTAAGTCACTGGATCCTCAGTTTCGATATGTACAGGTTCGAATCCTTGGCCGACCAGAAACTTTCATAAAATCAATACACCCTTGGGTCTCTGATCCCGAATCAGTGGTAAATCTTTTTTTAAATGGTATATATGGGTTATTGGTTTAACTTGTATGTTGATGGAGTGGTGAGAGAGGTGAATGCTCGAGTGCTTGGACGAGGATTAAAACTGGTAGACGAGAATGACCATAATGGGAGGTAAATCAGTTGTTGTTTGCGGATGATACTGTACTGGGTACAGACAGAGAAGAGAAGCTTGGCCGATTAGTGACTGAATTTGGAAGAGTGTGTGAGAGAAGGAAGTTGAGAGTTAATGTGGGTAAGAGTAAGGTTATGAGATGTACGAGAAGGGAAGGTGGTGCAAGGTTGAATGTAATGTTGAATGGAGAGTTACTTGAGGAGGTGGATCAGTTTAAGTACTTGGGGTCTGTTATTGCAGCAAATGGTGGAGTGGAAGCAGATGTACGTCAGAGAGTGAATGAAGGTTGCAAAGTGTTGGGGGCAGTTAAGGGAGTAGTAAAAAATAAAGGGTTGGGCATGAATGTAAAGAGAGTTCTATATGAGAAAGTGATTGTACCAACTGTGATGTATGGATCGGAGTTGTGGGGAATGAAAGTGATGGAGAGACAGAAATTGAATGTGTTTGAGATGAAGTGTTTAAGGAGTATGGCTGGTGTATCTCGAGCAGATAGGGTTAGGAATTAAGTGGTGAGGGTGAGAACGGGTGTAAGAAATGAGTTAGCAGCCAGAGTGGATATGAATGTGTTGAGGTGGTTTGACCATGTTGAGAGAATGGAAAATGGCTGACTGCTAAAGAAGGTGATGAATGCAAGAGTTGATGGGAGAAGTACAAGAGGAAGGCCAAGGTTTGGGTGGATGGATGGAGTGAAGAAAGCTCTGGGTGATAGGAGGATAGATGTGAGAGAGGCAAGAGAGCGTGGTTGAAATAGGAATGAATGGCGAGCGATTGTGACGCAGTTCCGGTAGGCCCTGCTGCTTCCTCCGATGCCTTAGATGACCACGGAGGTAGCAACAGTAGGGGATTCAGCATTATGAAGCTTCATCTGTGGTGGATAATGTGGGAGGGTGGGCTGTGGCACCCTAGCAGTACCATCTGAACTCGGTTGAGTCCCTTTTTAGGCTGGAGGAACATAGAGAGTAGAGGTCCCCTTTTTGTTTTTGTTTAATTTGTTGATGTCGGCTACCCCCCCAAAATTGGGGGAAGTGCCTTGGTATATGTATGTATGTATGTATATATGGGTTATATCAATATATGGAAAACGCGATTAAATTAAAAAATTATATCATATATATATATATATATATATATATATATATATATATATATATATATATGTATATATATATATATATATATATATATATATATATAGATATATGTATATGTATATATATATATATATATATATATATATATATATATATATATACATATATATAATATATATATATATATGAGTATTTTCGTAAGTTGTTTATCTCTCCGTAAAAATATAATGAATAGTGAAACACTGCATGACACGTCCATTAATATTAGAGGC
>NC_090726.1:17413347-17433347 GCF_036898095.1 Palaemon carinicauda | reverse complement strand
CCTTGCCTTTGCCATTCATGAACGGCCTTTAATCCTTTAAACTGCTATCAAGCTGCACAAGCATAAATCTACATCATTATGACTTCATTAAGAGGGTCTTATGAAATATATGAAGTGTGTCAAAAAACCATCGCAAATTCAAGAGTTTTATAACCCGCGCACATCACCAAGTTTAATATAAAGCGTCAGACGTAAATTGCCTGAGCTGATAGTATGCTTTTATATTATCGGTAGGTTGTCATTGCTTTTCAGTGGAAAATGAACTGCGTTGCCAAGTTTATATATTGTAGTTATAGGTTATGTATTTCTTTTCCTCGCGCATGGGAACACGAAACGTTACACTGTTAAAAACCAGCAATTTTTATCGGAAATTCTCTTTGAGAATAAAGTGTTGTCACCCGTATTTCAGTAAAATACAGGCGACCGTAATTTTACCTTACGTTATCTTTATCTTTTACGATTTGGTGACCGTTATATCACCCCTTTACGTCATTATGTCCATTTTTAAATGGTAAAAATCCTGTAATAAATGTTGCCAGGCATTTATCGTTTTTACGGCAATTTTCATGTGTACAATGGATATTACAAAAACAAAACGATTTTCTTAGGAGAATGTTATTAATTTTGCGGCTATTGTAAATTTTCGCCTTTTCTTATCTATCTATGTGACTCTGTAGGATTGAAAATCTATAGAAAAGTTTTGAGATTTGAAGACATAATATGCATTCGATTATGAACTAAAAACATTTCTTTTACTTAAGCGAACCAATTCATAATAATGCCCCCAAATATACTTTTCCACTGATTTTTTTTTTTCGATAAGAAAGGGAATGGAAGGTCTTTTCCATTTCTCTTTCCGGAGTGACATCAGGAAATTGACTCGGTCAAGAAAATTCATTTGGTCAAATTTCTTGCAAAGTAGGAATGAAATGCTCTCTGCGTGTGATATTGTGGTCCGAAAGAAAGATTTTTATCATCAGGGTCCAAGTTAGATTTGAAATGCAGTCGTTTATTTGAGGCTGATTATATTTCAATATTTTTTAATTGATTACATTTCAAATGTGATATCAAAATAAGGATGTCCATTTAGACGCGTTTCGTACGACATAATATATATATTGTTTTTTAATGTCTATTCGAGAATATTTTCGAGATATAGACATTTATTTCTGTGCTGCTTATATATACATATACATATACATATACATATACATATACATATACATATACACACACACACACACACATATATATATATATATATATATATATATATATATATATATATATATATATAAACAAAACAGACAATGAATATACGTTTACAACCAAGAAAATCTCTGAAAATATGACAAATACGATCAACATTTACTACGTTCAAGATATGTATATATTCAAAAATAGATTTGACAAAATTTCTTCAAGTCAGCATTCGCTTCTTGCCAGTCTTTATCAGAAAAATTCGCCTCTGTTTTATTTTGAGGTCTTTCCATGATTCTGTGTTATCTTGTGATGTTGATGCTGATTATCTACATTCTCCATGACATATTGGGACAATCTATTAAGATGCTCTTTCACTCTTCGGGCTTTTAAATGATGTAAGATTATCCCTCTGGGAACGCAGGGAAATGTTTCAACCCTCTACTCCAGTTATGCCATTTAGGATAACCTAAGGTCATTAACGCAATGTGCTCTGACAAATGCAGATCATTAAAAGCTGGGCCATTTGGTTAGAGTCAACTTTTACGTGTTGTTGTTAATTATTGCATGAACCGAGAAAGTTTATTCATTGTGTCATTTTGCAGCATATAGCTTTGTATTTACCAGTAGAACAACTATCTGTTTTTGGGGGACGTAACAACAGATGATGACAAGGTCTATCATAGGAAAACCCAGTTTTATAATAGACCTTACGCTCCTCCAGTCCTTGAAAGGCGAAGAAATTCTTTTTTTATTTGGCGAGGCTCTAGTCTTTAGACATATTGCCGGTCGTTACTTATGTTCAAACACTTTCAATTGCTGTGACAAGTTCCGGTACAGTTCTTTGTAGTTCTCCATTTTTAGTTTGTCCATCAATCTTTTCCCTATAAATTTGACCTCTCGGGAGATAAGCATTTGTTAGGTCTGCCAAAATCCCGCAGTTTAGTCTTACTTATCAGGTTTACTTACCCCCAACAGCTACAGTAGAATAGGTTATTTCTTGTGAGCACCAAAGAGACTATTCGATTGTTGTAGTTAACTTGAAATATTTCTACAAAATACTGGACAAAATCATGACCATCCTTTAGCTGGTATTGTTCTCAATCCCGTCCTTCATCCTTTGTGTTCATTTTGGTTATTTGATATCCCTTTGTATTTGTTGGAAACGGAAACGATATATTTGAATTCTGCAAATAGGCATTCATGTGTTGCTGCACAGATTCAGATCAAAATAACAGATTATTTCTATTGATCCAAAATCTAATATGACACCATTTATTCCTTTCTAGTTTTTACTGTATATAATTCTTATGACTTATTCCTTCTATTTCTCAGGAACTTATTTTTATTATAAAAAAAGATTTTAAACCTTTATTCACTATGAATTGGAAAGGATCTGTGAACTCAAACCCTTTGGCCTTGGTGTTATTTCCAGGCATGGGACTAACAGTATACATCCTTGTTACCTCTTATTTTCATGAAAAAAAACATTCCTGAGGTGCATCAACATCATTTACATTATCATTCTAAGCTGCACTTTCATCACCACTCATCATCATCTCCTCCTACGTATATGGAGGCACAGGGCCTCGGTTAGATTTCGCCGGTTGTCTATCTTGAGCTTTTGAATCAATATTTTTCCATTCATCATCTCATACTTCATGCTTCATAGTCTTCAGTTATGTAGGCCTTGGTCTTCAAACTCATTTAGTGTCATGTGGAGCCCAGTTGAAAGTTTGGTGAACTGATGTGATTGGTGGTGAAATCAATAATTTCATCACCACTAACATCATCACTAATATTCATTACCATCATCATTTCCAAAAAGGACATTTTGCATCGCAATCATTGTTTAGTTAAAAATATTAATAATTTTAAGAATCAGTTAAATAGAAGGTTAAAAGATATACAAGATTTATACGGGAGCTAAGAAGAGTACGTAGTTATAAATGGATATATTGATAATACCATATGGGGTTGCGGTGGCCGATGTAGTAACGTCCCTGACTAGTGATTGCCAGACTGGGGCTAGAGTTCCGCTCAGACTTGTTATTTACTTTGGTCGCTGCAACCTCAACATCCTTGTGAGTTAAGGATGGGGGTTTGGGGGAGCCTATAGGCCAATCTTCTGAGTTATCAGTAGCCATTACCTGGCCCTGCTTGGTCCTAGCTTGGGTGGAGAGCGGACTTGGGCACTGATCATATGTATATACTGAATGGTCAGTCTCTAGGGCATTGGCCTGTTCCATAGGGCAATGTCACTATCCCTTGCCTCTGCTATTCATGAACGACCTTTAAAACTTTAAACTAGATATACATCGATTTTTTAGGTGATCTGACTCCACAAGTCTTGCAAAACTATCTCAATCAGAAATAACAAAAAAACAAAAACAATACATGCAACCGTTTCCAATCCACTAGAGGACAAAGGTTACTCTTCGGTCGTGGAGAATTTTTTTTTTTTTTTTGTTTTTTTTTTACTTTATTTATTTATTTATTTATTTTATGAATGTCCAAAATTTGTAAAACGCTGTTTTTGATACAACATACACCAAAGTAACGATATATATTTGGCTTTTATTCTAATACAGTACATATCTGGTGATAACAAAGCAAGATATATAAGACAATTTTCAATAATGTACGATTTGGGCACTGGTTGAGAGAGAGAGAGAGAGAGAGAGAGAGAGAGAGAGAGAGAGAGAGAGAGAGAGAGAGTTCTTCATAATGTTATTCCACGATCCTTTCTTTTTTTTAGTTATCAAGGATTAATATAAAGATGTATTGTAATCATGAATAAAAGAGATACTGAGGAAATTTTTTATGAAGTATGTAATACTGAGGACTATGAAACACATTTGTAGAAATGTATAATATATATATATATATATATATATATATATATATATATATATATATATATATATATATATATATATACATATCAGATTACATATTATTGAATATATTAGTTACATGCATGATTGAAATCACCGAGCTAGTGCTTATCTAAACCCTTCCATTAATTTAATAGATCTTTTATTGATTGTTGTCATTGCTGTGAAAATGATTTACTTATGAGTTCCTTGATTATACTTTTTTCATTGCGCTAAATTAAGAAGTAATTTATGAATATGAAAAGTTTGTTTATGATATCAATAATAGACTTGATAACTTTTTCTAAAGAAAAATACAATTGGTATATACAAAATATCAGCGCCCAAGCCCACTCTCCACCCAAGCTAGGGAACGCCAGACAATGGTTGCTGATGACCCAGCAGACATGAACTCACATCTATGGTAAGGTTGCAGACAATAGAAGAAACTATTGACCTTGAACTTGACTCGAACCGTAATCTGGCAGACAGCCAGTCACAGGGGTTTCCAATATGCCACGACAAATTATGACCATGAAACAAGGAATTTCATAATAGTAGCTAACTTTTACGTATAAATCTCATTTTTTTAACTAAGTGATTATTTGAGCACCTTTTACATATGAATGCATTTAGAAAAAGAAAAATAAACCATTTCAGAGAGATGTTCGTTTTATTTATTTATTTTTCAAGATAATATACTTCTAGAATTTTCAGTTTATATTCTTATGTCAAAATTTTAATGTAAAAAAATAAGAATAATAATGGAAATATTAATGAATTTAATATCAATGGAATGTTTTCTGTCAAATATTTCTCAAAAGCATTACCCAACAGATATATGGTAAAATAAACGTTAACTATTTTTTTTCAAAAGTATAGACAAAATCCCTTGTAATTACCTAACTTCTAAAGTAACCTTTTATATAATGAATTTTATCTCATCTAATTTTCCATCCGTCGTCTAATACTGGCTCTAATCTAGGAAGAGTAGTTTCTTCTAAATTCATCTAAATTTATGGGTTTTGTTGACAGGATTACCCCATAAAGAGAACATCACTTTACCCCGTGTTATTAGGACGCCTAAGATGTGTGTTTATGTCAGTAGGATGATTAAAGGATCTGAGGCAACTCTAGGGATCTCTTCCTTGATATATAGGAGAGGATGTAAGTGGCTGTTTTTATTCTTATTTTAAGCAAGAGAAGACACCAAGGCACTTTATATACTTAGGTAATAATTCAGAAGATAATGATTCAATTACATACAATGGGGATGGCATTATTCACTGATGAGATAGATAATCAGTTCCAGATAGTCTTTCACTCTTTATTATCATCACAATATATAGAATGAACCAGACTGGGTGTCGCTTGACCCTTAAATGTGACTGTTCTCTTAGCCTAGAGTAATTCGATTGCTAAGAAAGGAGAAAAGCACGAACATTTTAAAGTGCAAGACCAGCTTCCATTTAAAACTAGGTACTGATATTATGCACTTGATGTTGACAGAAGCAAATGTAGGATTACGTAAGGCAATGTTGTTACGGATTTTATGTTATTTGATTCCTACATACGTTTGTGAAATGTAATAATGTTACATGTTTTGTGCTAGTATAACTTTCCTGAAATATAGTTTTTGTAACAGTTTAACTGGCTAAACATAAAGAGATAATATTAATATCCTAAAGCACTTAGTGAAGTTGGATATAAAGGTGTACGATGCTGAAAAATCTTCCCATTACATATTATTTAAAAAATAATAAAACAAATTATTGTACAGTCAAAAAATTCTAAAGACTAGACCTGTTCTTTCGGATATACTTTTAATTAATACTCAAATTATATAAAACACAAGATGTTATCATATCTCCCTAATAGTATTTTGTTGTTCCCATTCATCAAAATTTATATTCTTCGCTCTCAAATTCCATATAAAGTTGTCAGATATTTTTCCCCTAAAGACCTTGGATGCATGGTGGAATTTGCATATTATTATCAAGCGAGCCTGACTAGTTTCCCTAAGTTTTTGAATATCACGAATACTCTTGGGATTACTATGTTGAAAGCAATTTTCATCTATCATATTATATTACGGCTTTTTCCGTTATGCACATATATTACCTCTTCGTTAGTGTCTTAGCTTCTAAGAGAAAAATTATACATGTTTTTTTCCTGTATATATATATATATATATATATATATATATATATATATATATATATATATATATATATATATATATATATATATATATATAGAAGTTCACAAATAGCAATCTATAAGGAAATCGTTTCTTCTGGGCATAATATTATATTATGGATCATTATGTTTTGTTATTATAGATTTTCTTTGACATTTCAGTATTTGGATTTCATAAGGCAAGAGTTAATTTGGTCACTTCAACATTATCATTGCAAGCAAAAGGGCCTGATTTTGTTTTTTCCTGTTCTTTTATCATTATTGATATGTTTCTTTCTAACAGTCACCCTTGATGATAATGAATCCGAATTTAAAATCCGTTAAAGCTAGAAGCTATTTCTCTAGAAACCTAATCTAAAGGTATTTAAGAAATAATCAATCAGAGCATTATGCTATCCTTTTATCGAGCAAGGGTTGAGTTATTGTAACAAAACTCTCTCTCTCTCTCTCTCTCTCTCTCTCTCTCTCTCTCTCTCTCTCTCTGAGAGACACACATAATATATGTGTGTATATATATATATAGATTATATATATATATATATATATATATATATATATATATATATATACATATATACATATATACATACATATATACATACATATATACATATATATATATATATATATATATATATATATATATATATATATATCTATCTATATATATATATATATATCTATCTATATATCTATATATATCTATATATATCTATCTATCTATATATCTATATATATCTATCTATCTATATATCTATATATATCTATCTATCTATATATCTATATATATATATATATCTATCTATCTATATATCTATATATATCTATCTATCTATATATCTATATATATCTATCTATATATATCTATCTATATATATCTATATATATCTATATATCTATCTATCTATCTATCTATCTATCTATCTATCCATATATATATATATATATACATATATATATATATATATATTTGTCTAGCTCTATTACCATGCCTTTAAAGGTTAAAGGGGTCTGGTTTCAGTTCCATTTTCATCAGAATAGATGCTCACTAGAACGTTAGCCCAACCACTCACTGTGGTACCCCACCATAACAGTGGCCTCCCCAGTAAACAGATTTAACTCACGGTACTGGGATCTATCTGCTGCCATGTGAATACTAGGCTAAAATGTTACCACTGTCGTAGCCAGGAGGCTAATTTGTCTGGCCGTTCTGGTCTGAGGCTTTCACAGGAATTTTGTTTCATAGTGAATTCTCAAATCTTTCAGAGTAGCTAGTGAGGTAGAGCTGTCAGTATAGTTTGTCTAGCCACCCTTTAACAAGAGTTACGGCAATGTAGACCTGTGTATGACAGTTCTCATCTAAGGCTGTCAGCGTTTGTTATGAAGCCGTGGTCCAAATGTTTTCTATTGCGTTGTTTGACACCCCTGGTTAAGGCTTTAAGGGTGGATAGTTTGCCAGGTCTAGTTCATCGTTTCACAAGTGGCTTGTTTGGAAAACCAGGTCCAATTTGTCTAGAGTTACCTTTCTTTAAGGGCCTATGCACACGCTTTTATAGTTGTATTTGGAAGTCGTAGTACATGGCTTTTAAGGTGGTCTGTTAATTTTGTGGATCGTCTGTACTTCTACTATAAGATCTGTAATCAAATTGAAAGTACGGGAAAATATCAATACCCATTTTTATTCCATAATGACACCTAATATCTTATGATTACATAACTGTTAATGGATATATATTACTGAAGCATTTAGATACACAACAGGATATGTATATATCACCGATATTTTTTATATAACTTTTTTATATTATCTACCAGAACACGATGCCTGCTAACTACATTAATATAATGATATTTCCTCATTGAATAAATCGTGTTAAAAATTACACTTATCTAGCATGCTTTTTAATTACTGCGTCACTTTCTCAACATATAAAAAACACCTTATGTTCAACGTCCACTTTATTCCAGTGAGAGAGAGAGAGAGAGAGAGAGAGAGAGAGAGAGAGAGAGAGAGAAAGAGTATATTTTTCTGTTTATATTATTAATACCATCGATTTGAGTAACCAAACCCTTGATTTGGATATACATATGAAACTAATTTACCCTTGTGTCAAGAAAAAAAAAATAATAATAATTTCCTATAAAATTTTATACGATGAAAAAAATTACGACAATTGAAACCGATCTTAATCCGAAATTGAATATTTGTTTACTGTGTTTCGTGTTTAACTTCGCTTGAGTTCCTAATTGGAAAAAACTGATGGTGAAATTGCTAAATATATTAGAAAATATTTAGCAAAATATTTTGTAATCTAGACTCCTGTCTCTTTACCATTTACAGAAATAAAGACTGCAATTTTTAACTAACAAAGGACCATCAACAAAAGGAGTAATGCAATTTTATAGTTCGTAGTTCAAATTTCAAAACCAACACTATAGAAGCAGAATGAATTTGTTCACATTTTTATTTTCATCAACATTTCTATTGTAATTAATTTTATTAATTTGCGATTAATCGTAGCAATAGAATAAAATACTTTATATAATCTTTATAATACAATATTTGATATAGGATATATAAGTTAGATTATTATTGACGCATATTGTTTTACAGTTCACTTATGGTGAAAAACAATTCCTAAATATTTACGAAGACCGAGTTATTGTTCAGTAATGAATTGAATATTCTCTTACTTTAAAATTCATATTTTCTATGCATGTGTGGTTGAATATTGAATACCTATAATGAGCAAAAAATCCATTAATATGGGTATTTGATATTCTAGTTTCCCAAAATGAGAAAAACGAAGAAATTGTGTATCCTTGCAAACGCGCAGACTGTGTTAACTGGAAACATACTCTAATTCATTCAGTCCATTTTAAAGCAGAAGACTATGCTAATGACATGAAGTACCGACTCCTGTGAATTAAAAAATCCCAAAGTCAACGTGCACTCAAGGAAGAGGCTGTGCCAAACCCTTTTTTACCTATTGGTAAGTTACAAGTTGAACAATTTGCCAAAAATCTACATGATACATTTCTTCCGTTCGACTCTTCTCCTCAAATATTTTACCATCTCTGACACCTAGATAACGAAAAGTAAGTGGCTATAGACTATCAAATTATTGTTCTCTGTCGTTGTCTTTAAGAGGGAGCCAAACCCGAAGTAGAAAAAAATTTATTCGATATTTTTAACCTTTCCTGGATTATGTTAAATATGATTCCAAATATTGTGTCAGCGTGATATAATGAAATAAGAGAGCACTGTGACGTTCTAAAAGAAAAAAAAATTCTGAAAATATACTACTGGCTTTATTATTTGTGCTAAAGACACGAAATTTGCCATGGATGTACTTAAACAATGGAATTATCAGTACATTTTTGTTTTTTTGTTATTTCCCAAAATATAATGAAATACTACGCTCACAAGATGGCTGCCCAGAATGATGTAACGGAAATCACAGATTTTTTTTTTTAATTTAATTCTAAATGACACGGTAAATTTTCAGTTTGCAAATAAAAAAAAAGAAAACAAAATTCTCTATATATTTACAACTAACATCAACATCCATGATAAGTTTCAAGTAACTATGTAAAATCCTTATTTTTTGATAGATAATTAAAGCACAGAAAAAAGTGTTTTGGCTACAGATGTTTAAAGCTCAAAAATACTTTTAATTTCCAGTCAGAAAACTCTTCAACATACAATGATACTGCGGGAAGATAATCAATCATTTTGAAAAATATCCATAACTAATTATAGGCTCCAACTTACCATGAAGTTGCTTCTATGCACCACTGCAATTTTCGTCATGATTTAATATATGCACCTTTGCCGGAAAATTTCTTCAGTACTGAGGTGTCCTCAGAGCATCAAAATGGTAGTATGGAAGTGGTGCCATTCCGGTAGCGTAAGTCTCTCCATCTTCAGCAATAGTACGTTCTTATTCCTGAAATTTCCTTAATATTCTTGTCTTTGCCTCTTCTTTATTGCCTTCTTTTCTTATAGCATCACAAATTCTTTTTTTGATTAAGTTTTTTCATAACTTTTCTTGCTTCCTTACAGAACTTTCCTGTGGCTGAAAGAACTTGGCGGATTCTATGGTTAAATTTTACCACTGCACAGTTTAGGCCAAAAAAGAAAAAAAAATGGCCAACGAAAGCGTAAATAACAATAAATAACAACTCACTTCAGAAGCAAAACTACCACAACCCTTCTTCAAAGGAAGCAAAATGATACTAATTTCCCTGGCTGTGACCAGTTGTATGGTGGACTTTGGTCAATTAATGGTTCTACTAAGAGAAAAAAAAATTGTCAGAAACCACCAGATATATAAGACATAATGACATAACCAGCAATTGTAGAAAAAACAAATATAATTTTTATTGCCGAGGTGCTTACATCCGAAAGCGCCACGCCCATTCTTTAAAGGGTTATACAACCCTGTCTCTTTAAACACCCCTGCAAGCTATTATAAGCGCTAAAATAGATTAACCATACAATTTTTTAATGTTAAAGGATTAGAAATATTGAGTTTTTGGATAAAGGGTGTTTTCATGTTTTTTTTCGGTTTAGTGCCTCCTTAAGTAACCATTATATATATATATATATATATATATATATATATATATATATATATATATATATATATATATATATATATATGTGTGTGTGTGTGTGTGTGTGTATATATATATACACACACACATATATATACATATATATATATATATATATATATATATATATATATATATATATATATATATATGTGTGTGTGTGTGTGTGTGTGTATACACACCCACATATATATACATATATATATATATGTATATATATAAATATATATATATATATATATATATATATATATATATATATATGTGTATATATACAATGTCTTTTTAGATAGAAGTGTATCTGAAAACGAAGAGAATTTGTATAGTGCAACATAGGAATAGTGCAACATGTCATTAGAATCTATCCAATAGATGCCTCAATTAATGAGATGTACAAGTGATATACTTTCTCTGTTGTGTGTTCATACACTTTGCTGTTTATCGGCTCACGATATCTATTTGTGAGTGTTCAGATTTTCTTAGCACCTATATATGACCCTCAATGAATTGTAAACATACAAGAAAGGGCTCGTGCCAAGATAAATAATTTTACCATTCTCCTAACTAATGCAACTGTAGTCATAAACAAATATTTTTTTTCATACGATGTATACATGTATAGTTGTAAAAAAGAAAAAAAAATGTTATTTTAGGGGAAGTATATATTTATATATGTGCGTTTGTGGTTACAGAATTATATACATCCTTTTGATTTATTTATTAGTATTTGGAATAACCCAACCCCACTATATATATATATATATATATATATATATATATATATATATATATATATATATATATAGATAGATAGATAGATATATATATATACATATATATATATATATATATATATATATATATATATGTATGTATATATATATATATATATATATATATATATATATATATATATATATATATATATATATATATATATATATATATATATATATATATAAGCTATTTAGTGTAACTTGATCTTAAGTTTTACATCTTATAAGTAACATATCGGAATAAAAGCGGATATCTTAGTAATGTAATATTTGTTTATTTTACCATGGCTTTGATCAATGTTTTCATACGATATGAAATTCGATGAAGTTACTGGACTCACAAATGCAGAATTTCAAATTTTTTTATTGTTATAATTCCACATAAATTCCGGTTTATTAAACAGCTGAGCGGGGAAAGGTTGGTAGTGGAGTTAGTAGAACTGGATAATAAATTATGCATCTTTTAACTATCATGACAGAATAAAAACAGATATTGTTAGTGATATATATATATATATATATATATATATATATATATATATATATATATATATATATATATTTATATATATATATATATATATATATATATATATATATATATATATATATATATAAATATATATATATATATATATTTATAAATATATATATATATATATATATATATATATATATATACATATATATATATATATATATATATATATATATATATATATATATATATATATATATATATATATATATATATATATATATATATATATATAGCCATGGATTCGGTCAATATTTTTATACGATATAAAATTCAACGAAACTTACTGGTCTCAAAAGTACAGAATTTCTTATTTTTTTCCGTGTTAATTCCCCATAAATTCCGATTCATAAAATACCTGAGCGGAAGAAGGATATTAGTGGAATTGCACGTGTGGAATCGCAAAATCGCTTTGGGAGAATGGCAGGTGGCGCATGCAATTGATCAAAGGTAAAGTCAGATCGGTCTAATCATGCATGGAGACGCATCAGTGGCTTTCGATATCAATGCATTGTAAAATGGAAAAAAAGTGTACTTATTTTTATTCCCATGTGTTCCCTTCATACATTCTTTCACACTCCAATGGTTTTAAAACTATCATTATTACTGTTAGTATTGTTGCTATGATAGTTATTTGTTTTTACATTATTATTATTATTATTATTATTATTATTATTATTATTATTATTATTATTATTATTATTATTATTATTATTATTATTATTATTATTATTATTATTATTATCAACCTAACCCCAGCCCTACTGACGTATACTGGGAGCTTGTTACACAATGTTGGACCCGAATATTTGAAAAGTGTAAATGCCAAAGACCTTGTGCATGTTAGCTGTCATTACTGGAAACAATCTGTAACCATTATTGTGTCGACACAATTTGTTGGCTTAGTGTCAATAAGAGAACTGTTTTTTTTTTTTTTTTTTTTTTTTTTTTTTTTTTCAAGAGAAGAAATTCAGCTAGTATTTGGTCAACGATGGCATCATCTTTATTACTGTCTCCAGAATTTCCGAATGAAACCGAGTTTCGATCAAAATCGTTTTTCTTTTTTTAATGAGGCGCATTTGCATGAACTCCCAGGGGTGGCCTTTTAGCTCGGAAAAGTTTCCTAATCGATGATTGGTTGGATAAAATCATTCTGACCAATCAGTGATTAGTAAACTTCTCCGAGCTAAAATGGCCCTCTTGCGATTCAGTGCAAATATGCCTTATTAAAACAAATTGACTATAGTCCAGATTATACCAGACGACCTGCTGTAAAAGCTTCAATAGCATGAAAAATCAGATTGTAGGATATAAAAAATAAATATTATAAGGCATGGGCATATAAGCAGAGATTACCTGAGGAACAAGAGAGGGAGGAAAGTGTTAAAATAAAAGAAATAAAAAAAAAAAAACACAGGTTGTGCAGGACAGACTTAATTTCTCATGGCACTCTTCCCTTCAGATGATAAATATCTATCTTCTCAGGATATTTGTCAAATCACTGATGAAGAGAGCCAGCCATCTCTGCAACGTGCAAAAGCATGAAGAGCATTTCTGCAACGAGCAAAATAATGAAGAGCATTTCAGCAATATTTCAGCAAAATATAACTCCCTAGCCCTCCATTTACGCAATTCGTTACTTCATTTTACAGGCCCCTATATATCAATAACTCGAATTAATTTTAGTTACTGAAGGGAAAGGAGCTGCAACGTATATGTTCTCAGTAAACGTGTGTAGTGTATTGTTGTGTGTGTTTCTTTTTATATTCATCTCTATAATCGTAATTGTTGTTGTTGATTTATTTTTATTTAAATTAAAACAACTTTTAACGACTTTGTGACTGTTGCACAGTACGATGAATAGCTATTCCCTTTTGGACACCTAGTTCGAAAAATTGGATAAATAGTAGCTTTAGTAGGTATCCAATGTAGTACAATCTGTACAACGGTAATAATTTCTCGGGGTGGGACAATTTTTATCAATCTTGTTCTGTTTATTAAGATTTTTTAATTCTTAAGCTGTAATTTGAGACAGTTATAATATATAAAGTTGCAGTAATCAATCCATGTAATAACCTTTTAATATATATACACGTTTAAGTACATTCTTCCCGATATTTCTTCACAAAACCAATATGTCTAATTTACTATCCATTAATTCTTACCACATTATTTATTTGAACAGTGGTACACAAATTATATTCCAATATTATTAACTCTATTTGGTCAACTAAGTAATATTTTAGATATTTTAATGCTTCAGCACATCCAGGTAACACGTAGCACTAAGATCACATAATATCAGCCTACCACATTTATCCTCATCCAACATTATTTACAAAAGAGAGAGAAAAAACAGTCTCCTCAGAATGTAACTACTTGTATGTTGACTGGTTATCCAGCAATTATCCAATCCTTCCCTAAGTAATAAGCTAATAGACCAAGAATTACATATTCTAGCACTTTTGACGTGAAAAATTGATTAGAAATAGGTCTTAATGAACTCAAGTCATGGTAATCAAGAATACCGGCTAGAACTGGTGTAACTATACATTTTCTGATAGTTAGTATGCTAACACTCGCCTATGTTATTATCTACAATTTTTTTTTTCAATTATGTCTGCAAGACTAAGAAAAATTTTAATTTCATCACTTCAGAAAAAAAAAATCGTACCTTTTTTTTCCTTTGCTTCCTTAACCAGTTTGCTGGGTAACACATCAAATCCAGGATTAAGATGCCTGAAAAAAAAAGAGGAATTTAGCAATTGAACATATTAATCAAAATTCTGAGAGGGGTTTGAAATGCACTGTTGTAAAGTGACACACAAAGATATTACAAATAAAAACGATGATTCAAACTCCCTGAAATGCCAAGTAGTTTATTCTATACCCTATACAAACAATAAAGACCGAAACTCTATCTGGTACTGATTATCTTCTTGAGTATTTACTCATTTTTGAATCCACAAATGAATAATGAATCAGGAAGTGGAAATTTTTCAAGACCTTTTTTAGGTAAACAATCTTTATAATTAAAACAGAAAAACGTTTATATTGGCAGTAAACTCAAAAAATTCAATAGAAATAGAAAATTGCATCATTACCTTCTAAATAACTACCAAAATATATAGAGTGCCTTGTCATAATCTCCTGCTCTTCTCTGAAATAGGATTTGAAACAGTCACGTATATCGGCCCGTTTATCACAAGGGAATTGCTTTAGACATAAGTCTTTTTATAGTTTATATATGAAATATCTATTTTAATGTTATTGTTTTTTTAAATATTTTATTTTAGGTGTTCATTTCTTCTTGTAGCTGTTATCTATTTCCTTGTCTCCTTTCCTCGCTGGGCTATTTTTCCCCGTTGGAGCCCTTAGGCTTATACCATATATTGCTTTTCCAAGTAGGGTTGTAGCTTAGGTAATAATAATAATAATAATAATAATAATAATAATAATAATAATAATAATAATAATAATTTAATCATATTACAGAAAGAAAAAAAAATGTCTAGTGACTTTATAATATAGAATATATTGATGTTCTCTTCATGGGTTGATTGCGTCAAAAAAACTCTTACATTCAGGTGAGTTTAGAAGAAACTATTCTCCCTAGACTTGGTGAAAGTTTTAGACAAGGAATGAAAAATTAGGTGAGGGAAAAATCATTATTAAAAAAGATTACATGGGAAGTTAGGTAATTAAAAAGGCTTTTCTCCAAACTTTGGAAAATTAGTTAATACTTATCCAACCATAGGTCTGGTGGATATATTTGGGAAATATTTATGAAGGAAAATATTTCATTGAAATTGTTTTAATTGATATTTTCATAGTTTTTCGTAATATTTTTCCTTTGGAATATTTCATAATAATACCATTTGAGGAATTTGAGACCTATAGTATTTGAAAAGGGAAGAGTAAAAACTTAGAGTGCATTTGTTCATTTTCTTCCAAAGAAAAAAAAAATTGTGGTCATATGTGGTTATATGAAAAGAAAAAACCTGATATATACGTAAGAAGTAGATACTATTAACATCCTAGTTCTAATGGTTATTGGTTGTGGTGGTCCGTTGAACTGAAATTCAACTTATACTCTACCTCGATAGTTTCTTGTAGTCTCTAAAACCTCACCTTCAATGTGACCTAAGAATTGGATTTAAGGATAGCCTAGATGGCTTCCTGCTAAATTATAGGCAGCCATTCTCTGGCACCCCTGGTCGTAGCTTTAATAGAGAATGGGCTTTTGCGCTCACCATATGTACAGTACATGGGATCAGTCTCTATGGCATTGGCCTACTAGCTTGGACATTCTCACTACCCCATACCTCTTACATTAATGAGCAGCTCTTAAGCTTTTAATAATCTACATAAAACTTTATATTAAATGTATTTATCTTAAGAATAAGTTATTAAGTCTCTTAGTGATATCGTGAATATACTTTTTGTATCCATATGTTACATTTGAATTGGAAATTATATAAACGATACTAATGAAATTTGATAGGTAATGAATTATAAAACAATCATAGCTACCAATAAACGATCTACAATTATCATTTAAATGGAAGCGTTTAGAGAAGCACTATCCTCAGTGATTTCGATCATGTATGTAACTCAGTAGGTAAAATGGCAAATACTATATTTAGCAGCATATAATCCACAAATATATCCACACACACACCCACGCGCGTGCGCGTGCGCACACACACACAAACACTCACACACAAACACACACACACACTCACACACAAACACACACACACACACACACACACACACACATATATATATATAAATATATATATATATATATATATATATATATATATATATATATATATATATATATATATATAAATGTATATATAAGTTAATACAAACAGGTCAGTAATCCTCATTACATCTATAGACTCAATAAATACAAAGCTGTCCCATTAATATCATATATTTAGAGTGCCTCCTTACCCTGTGGCATAATAATTGCGGATACAGTTTTGATAGACTTTCATCTCTTGTAGAAATTGATTAAAAAAGGAGAGAGAGAGAGAGAGAGAGAGAGAGAGAGAGAGAGAGAGAGAGAGAGAGAGAGAGAGAGAGAGAGAGAGAGAGAGAGAGAGGGGTGTCCATAGTTATCTAAAGAACCATTCCTCTCATGTTCTCAGAATGATGATTATACGTATATATATATATATATATATATATATATATATATATATATATATATATATATATATATATATATATATATATATATATATATACAGTATATATATGTATATATAATTATACATATATACTGTATGTACACACACACATATATATATATATATATATATATATATATATATATATATATATATATATATATATACATATATATATATATACAGTATTTGACTTAATAAAAAGGATTAAGTAAAATATGCGAAGGGTGTCAAATAAGTATCGCAAGATACGTCTATTATATAACCCATGAAGGTCACCTGGCCGGATATAAAGTGCCCAACGGAATTTGTCGGAGACTATAAATAACTGCGTGTTTTTATTTCGTCAGTAAATTGTGGTTATTACTTTCCAATTGATATTTTGCAGAACTCAAAAGTTTATGCTATTTCTTTTCTATTTCTTTCCTCGTGGTTCCGCCAAAATTCATAAACAAAATTGTTCCAACCTGTGGAACACCAAAAGAAGTTTTGATCAAGAGGTTGGCTCAATGTCTTTGTGAACATATAGGTCTCTTCTCTGTGTCACATATTTTGCATTCCTCTGATCTTGTCTCTAGGCTTAACAATAGGAGAAATATTACGGGGAAAATGACAAGCCTCGACGTAAGTACACTATTCACAAATGTATCACTATTATTTTTATTATTATCATTACTTGCTAAGCTACAACCCTAGTTGGAAAAGCAGCATGCTATAATTCCAAGGGCTCCAACAGGGAAAATAGCCCAGTAAGAAAAGGAAGTAAAGAGATAAATAAACTACAAGAGAAGTAATTAACAATTGGAATTAAATATTCTAAGAACAGTAACAATATTATAATAAATCTTTCCTATATATACTATAAAAACGTTAATAAACAAGAGGAATAGAAATAAGACAGAATAGTGTGCCCGAGTATACCCTCAAGCAAGAGAACTCTACCCCAAGACAGTGGAAGACCATGGTACAGAGGCCATGGCACCAACCAACACCAGAGAAAAAAAGTTTGATTTTGCAGTGTCCATGTATCTTATTGTTCGTAAACACAATGAAGGAACATTGGTTCCTCTTATCATTATTTCTTAATTCATTAATTTAATTTGATTGCGTATAAATTCTACTTTATTCCTTTTAATTATCATGCTTGCAGACAGAAGTTTGGTGTTGTTATGGGCTCGTCATTTTCTCCCATTCTAGCTAATCTATATATGGAAACGATTGAATCAGATAGTTCCACTTGAAGCCATTTCTTGGTAGCATATGTACTGTAGATGACATTTTTTCATACTGTAATACACTCAGAGGATGAAAACTGTTTTATTTATCTTATAAGTGTTCGGATTAATTTCATTACTTCCATTAAATACACAACAGAGTTCGAGTTGAACTGCATACTGCCTTTCTTGGTGGGCTCAGTTCACCATGGTGACAATGTATCGCGTTTCAACGTTTATCACAAAAGTACTTACACAGAGACCTCCACCCACAACTTTTATTTACATTCAAATAAAAGTCAATGAATATGCAAAACGCAATTTATCTGCAAGAGCATACAGGATTTGTGATCAGGAATTCATTGAGATATATATATATATATATATATATATATATATATATATATATATATATATATATATATATGTATATATATCTATAAATATAGATATATAGACACAAACACACATACACACACACACATATATATATATATATATATATATATATGAAAATATACATATACATGTACATGTATATATATATATATATATATATATATATATATATATATATATATATATATATATATATATATATATATATATATATACAAGAGGAGAGAGAAAATATTGACTGCTTTCCATAAAAAGCATAGATTTACCAATAAAATCTAACGAATGTACAGTAACTTAAAAAGAAAAGACAAGATTTTTAAAATAACACTATCAAATTATGAGGAATTTGGAAAACTTTAAATAATTGAGCAATCGTTTCAGCAATTACATATATGAAAATTATTTGATTCGTAAAAACCGAGAATATATTTTATCATAAGTATAATTATGCAAATAAGATTTTAGTTGGTAAGAAAATTATCTGACAATCTCGAGAGAGTTTGTGATACAACGAAAGTTTTGGAAAAAAAACTCGTAAACTGATTTGCTTAAAGTAATTTTTCCTGAAGAGAGAGAGAGAGAGAGAGAGAGAGAGAGAGAGAGAGAGAGAGAGAGAGAGAGAGAGAGGACGTGGAAAACAGACGAAGCAAGAAGCATTTTACCTACCCTATAAAACATTTATTGACATGCAATAGGGATAAGGGTATAAAATCAATTGCAATTTTATACACACACATACATACACACACACACACACACACACACACATATATATATATATATATATATATATATATATATATATATATATATATACATATATATATACATATATATATATATATATATATATATATATATATATATATATATATATATATATACATATACATACAGAGTATATTAACGTTTGGCTTTGATGAGATTTTCTTTTACGTTTCCATGGCGTCACTTAGTCAAGACATCTCTTTCTG
>NC_090726.1:17388347-17400847 GCF_036898095.1 Palaemon carinicauda | reverse complement strand
CCATTAACCGATGCAATTTTCTGTTTAGACCAGATATTTGTGTTTCATATCTTCGTTTCACTTAAAAAAGTATATTTGTTAGCAAAGTAGTAAAAGAAATTAAAGTGGGAACTAGGTTTTATATCCGAGATATTTATTTTAATTTCACTTAAAATATCTTATTTTTCCTGGTTTCCTTTCCTCGCTGGGCTATTTTCCCTGTTAGCCCCTGTGCATATAGCATCCTGCTTTTTTTCTAGTAGGGTTGTAGCTTAGCAAAAAAAAAAAGAAAAAATAATAATAATAATAATAATAATAATAATAATAATAATAATAATAATAATAATAATAATAATAATAATAATAATAATAATAATACTGTATTACGGGCTATATTACGAGGCTGAACATTTACTCATTCTTAAGGCTTACCACCAGCAAGTGATATCTCACTCTTTGCAATATATACATTACATGATTGTCATTGAAGGTTTAAAGGTCACTCATAAATATCAGAGGCAAGTGACTGTGACAATGCTTAGAGACTTATCAAACCTACTGCCCGCCCAAGCTAGGACCAGGATGGTCCAGGAAATGGCTGCTGATGACTCAGCAGGTAGACCTATAGGCTTTGTAAAATAAGTCTTTAGTTATTCTGTGTTATCTCGTAGAAGAAATAATAATTCCGATTTTCCTGTTTCTGTTAATGAGATAACTGTTACTATAAGGAAGGGGAGTGGCCTGTCTCACTGGTTTCAAAAAGTGATTATCTTTGATTAATAGCTATATATCACTAAGACATGTTACCCTAATAGTCAAAAGAAAAGAGACTCTTTACTCCTGACTTTCTCTATCTGTCCATTTTAGCTCAACGTTTTTTTGTGTGTTCTGGAATGAGTGGTGACAATGATTTGGTTATATATAAAAAATAATTACTTTATTAGTGAGTCAAAGCTAAGAAAGGTTTCTTTTAACAATATTATGGTAATAAAGGTCAGTGAAGCCCGGTGCTCCATATAACAGGCATTATGTAAATTAAATTGATGGATGTAACCTTAGTGATTTTTTTATGACTACTCACCAGGTGTAAATTTATCAAGTTTAACTCCATATATTATTCTATATTAATAAAATTATTTAGTTTTAACTGCATATTATGCTGCTGTACATTTTCATTGAATGCAATTATAAGCATTATCTTATCATATGAGGAAACAAGTAGAAATAGCTCAATGTTTTATGACTGAAGAATATAACAATTATTTTCAGTGAGTTAAATGGATTTAATCTACTTTGTGAAAGAGAGAATTGATATAAAATGTTATTATATAATAAAAATCTCAGCTACAGTTAATCCATTTTCTATATTAAATCTCTTTTTAAATTCTTTAAAAAAAGTAAGTTGGAATCAACATTATGTTTTCTGGACAAAACTAACTATTTATATTTAAATCATTTAAGTCGTTGAAGTTGTTGCATATGATGATAATTGATTTCATAAGCATAATAATCAAATCTACAACCTACTAGAAGCTTAGATGAAAATTATGTAGGAACCATCTATATATTTTGATAACATTTGTGATGATATTGATTATAAAACTAAATGTATAATTGATAATAGTAACAATGATGATGAAAAAGATTATTATTATTATTATTATAATTATTATTATTATTATTATTATTATTATTATTATTATTATCATAATAATAATAATAATAATAATAATAATAATAATAATAATAATAATAATAATAACAACAATTATAATATTATCAGAAATTGTATCAAGACTATTACTATTGATGAAAATATGTATCATTATTTATATTTCTAATTATTTATCAAAAAACTTATTTATAATAATAATAATAATAATAATAATAATAATAATAATAATAATAATAATAATAATAATAATAATAATAATAATAATAATAATAATAATTTTAAGAGAATGAGAAGTATTAGAAATAACTGATACGGAAATCACCTACCAATTTCCTCTCTTGTTTCAAGTTGTTAGGTATTTAGGGCGAACAAAAACAGCGTAATTTAATCCTCATCAAAATGCTAAATGCATCCGCATACTTTTTTGTTTACAGTCTAAACTAGGTAAATTTATGACATTAGTGTATGATATCTTTTTTTTTTTCTCCAAAAAATCAAGGTTTTGTTTCTTAGTATGAATCAGGGAATTATTAATTCACTTCTCTCTTTATAAGTGGAGACCAGATGATTGATATTTTTGTAGATATTTTTTTATTTTATTCCCAAAATTCCAGGGTTTTGTTTTTTAGTATAAATCAGAAATGGATATTTTACTTCTCTCTTTATAAGTGAAAAGTTGAGATTTTTTTTTTACTTTCTCAGTATGAATCAGAGAATCAATATTTTACGTCTCTCTTTATAAGTGAAAAGTTTATTGGTATTTTTCTTTTCTTTTTTAAATGCGAAAATTCAACTATTAAAAATATGTTTATTATCTCCTAAAGGTAAGATAAAGAATATCATGATAAATATTATTATTATTATTATTATTATTATTATTATTATTATTATTAATATTATCATTATTTTTTTACTATTATTATTATTATTATTATTATTATTATTATTATTATTATTATTATTATTATTATTATTATTATTATTATTATTATTATTATTATTATTATTTTGGTTGCAATTATGTTTTGATTTTATTCTGAGAAGTAAAATGGTAGAATTCGTTGCATTGTATAGAGGAATTATCCAAGTGCCAAATAGAAAAAAAAACACACACACACACGAAAGTAAATAATAAAAAATGAATTAGAAAATTCTACCAAAAAAGCAACGGCGAGAAGCTTCAAATAATACTTTTACTCAGACATTATGACCTCACCAAAATCGAAGCAATAGTTATATATCCAACATACATCTACATTTCCGTTAACACCAGGGATATGCGTGACACTTCAAGGGTGATTTTCACCTGAAACTTCAGCTCAAATAAAATAAAAGTAGTTTTGTACCCTGGCGGTGGCATGCGTCTCCACTAATTATGAAACTTTCAAGACGACCAATGATTTATTTGAAAAAGTTCTCAAAATCTGATAGCTTTCGGCTTTAAATCATTAGGACATATTTTCATGTCAAGGTATCGAACTAAAACGGCATTAATGCATTTATTATATCATCCTTTTTTTTTGGGGGGGGGGGGGGCGGGTGGAGGGAACGTTTAAAAGAAAGAAGAAAGGTGTCGCACAACCAATGATTTATATGTGAAAATTTCACCTTTCTCAAAATCTGGTAGCTATCGACCTCAAACCATTGTGGCGTATTTTTATGTCAAGGTATCAAATTATTTATGCAATAAAGCATTTTCGTCACTTACACTCCATTGGAGTCAATATATAATATATCGAATACAATTTGGATAACTGAATCACTGTGTATAGAAATATAATATTTCCTGAGAAAAATATAATTTAACATACCTGAAGTGTGAGTGTAATGAAAGAGATAAAAAATAGTAAAGTTTCGTAAATTGTCGACAGATATAAGAAGGTAACTCAACTTCAATAACTTAGATGATGAAATGTGACCTTACTTGGATTATTTTTGAAAATATTCTTTTTTTTATATGTTTTACGCGAACAAAATGTCATTTTTTTTTTTTTGGCTGGGAAAAAAAATTTGGATAATTGCTAATTCAATTGATTCTTAAATAATATTCAATACCAGGTAATTTTCGAAATAATAATAATAATAATAATAATAATAATAATAATAATAATAATAATAATAATAATAATAATAATAATAATAATAATAATAAGTCGTTATTGAACCTTGCCTTTCCTTTGGGGTCTAATAACCTCAAATTGTAAGTCACGGCCTACTATGCAATTGATGGACGTCAATCAGTCTGAAATCTCCTTAATAATGGCTGTGCACTTTACTGACACCTATATTTTTTTCATAGAGTCATTAATAATCATTATGAAAATGTATATGATTTATTGATAGTAATTTGAGTTTTTCGTAGAATTTTTCAAATGTTTTAAAATGATACATATCACCATAAAATAGGTTTTAAAAGCCTTAATAAAGGTCAGCTTAGGTTCCGGGAAAAAAATCTGTTTTATTCACTAACAGAATAATAATCATATAAATGTTGTAGTAATTATCAATGTACTTCACTGCCAATATATAATAAATACTAATTTCATGATAAGAAAGATAAAGGAAAAAAAATTCTATTGTTTCACAGCCTAATTAACTTTTTTTCAAAGCTATTTTTATGCAAATAAGCTAAATAAATACAGTAGCATTACAATATACTCGACAAAACAATGTTTTAGAAATATGTAGAAGGTTAAGTGTAAAATTCCAAACGATAATGAATGCAACGTGTGTACAGTATTTCATATATCAGAAAAGAAAGAAAAAAAAATCCTCATTGAAAGACTATTGTTATACGGTTTTTCGAAATAAAATTTCACGTAATTAATCTAACAACCTTACTTTTTGTAATGTTTTACTAACTCGTAGCTGATTGTTTGTTATCTTTTTATTCTATCGATAAAATTAGACTTCTTTTGTTCCAAAATAAAAAACATTATATTGCCAAACCTTCGTTTGGTCAATGTAAGAGTCCATTATTTTTTTATCACAGCATAATTTACACTATGTGTCATACAGATAAAGGTTATAAACATTTTGATCTATCATTCTCCCTCATATTAATTTCCAAATAAATTCCATATTCTTCTTATACATATTCGTTCGTCAATACTCCAATGAAGATATTCATTAACAAATGTTTCTCTTTGTGCTGTGCTATCCTAAACTTGGGGTCTACTGATGGCGTTATCAAATTTTTAACTTCCCACCTTCAAAGTACAAAACAACAACAACAACAAAAACAACAACAGCAACAACAACAACAACAACAACAAATGTAGCCGTTTCTAACCCACTGCAGGATAAAGGCCTCAGACATGTCCTTAGTAACGTCTGTGGTTTGGCCATTTTCATCACTCCGCTTGCCACTGCGGATTGTTGATGGCGGTAAAATATAGTTTAATCCATCACAGCAAACCAACCTAGTATGATTGACCCTGACTAGTATTGCTTTGCTGATCATGGTGATACACAAACCCTTTCACCACGATGAGGTATTCCGTCTCAGAAAAGGCAAAGTATCTAGGGTCTAAATGATAACCCATAAATGATCTAGATTATGACAGTTAATGTACCACGGCGATACACTAATTGTGCTATGATCCTCAATCTCTTAGTTTCTATACAATGTAGAATTTATAAGAATGGTTTACTTAAGTTGGAAATCCCTATTATTAACTAATGAGGGTAACGTTCAATGCATACTTAAAGTGCCACTTCCATCAACAAAAGGTAGACTTGATATACCACTTAGAAAACAGCCCTTCATTGTGTTAAGTGAATATAATGCTTGATAAATTGATATGTATCTTGGCCAATCAAAGTTATGATAGGAATCATCTGCTTAATGCATTGAATCTCTCGGGAACTGCTTGCTTGCGAAAATATTAGCCCTCGATGTATGGAGTGGTACAATCTTCGCAAATTCTCTTGCTTGAGGATACACTCACGTACACTATTCTATCTTATTTCTCTTACTCATGTTTTGTTAAAGTTTTTTTTATAGTTCATATAAAAAATAATTATTTTAATTTTACTGTTCTTGAAATATTTTATTTTTCCTTTTTTCCTTTCCTTATTGGACTATTTTCTCTGTTGAATACCCTGGGCTTATAGCATCCTGCCTTTCCCACTAGAGTTGGAATTTATCAAGTAATAATAATAATAATAATAATAATAAAAATAAAAATAATAATAATAATAATAAAAATAATAATAATAATAATAATAATAATAATAATAATAATAATAATAATAATAATAATAATAATAATAATAATAATAATAATAAATTGTCAAAGTGACTATTCAGACATCATTATAAGGGATTTATTAGCCTAATTTACCGGAGCGAGGATATTGAACTTATTTTAGACGAACTGGACGATTTTTCTTTCCATGACTTTCTAAAATCCTTTTAATATACAGCAGCTTTCTATTCTGATCAATTACCAATTGCAATGGCTAACTACAATTAATTTACAAACGTTAGTCATGATGTTTCCGGCTTTCTTGTTACTTTTTATGAGATTAGACAATTTCCAAGTAATTTATTTGTTCACGATATATCTCTATTTAATGATTTCATTTCTTAGTAATGTAAACTAGAACTAATTCTACATGTAGTAATTTGGAAAAAATTCTACCTAAACTTTAATCATGTCATCAAATTATTGGTGTAATTTGTATACTTCACAACTATTTTAACAATTTCTGGACCCAACGAAACTACAATAATTCTAAAAGAGTTTCTTTTCGATATAGAACGTCAGCATTTTTCTTTTTTATTCCAAAGGATATAAACTAGACGATGTATAACCCCTATCTAAATATCCCTAGGATTTGAAGCTCATATATATGTATATTTTTTTTACTGAAGTCTATGATCAAATATTGCTATAAGGTAGAACCGACAAGTTTACACAGCTTTTGGAATTAAAGTCTTTAGGGCCAAATCCTAGTTCCGATTCCAATAAAGCCTAGCCCCTGTATTCACTAATTTATTCTGACATATTAGACTCGATTATCAATAGCCTCTGATATTAAGAGCAGCTCGAAATAGAATAGTTTTTTCTATATTCTTATATTATAAAATGTATTTCTCACATAAACGCAAAATTATTAAATGTAATTAACTCTTTCTTCCATTTAACTAGGTTTGTGATTTCATCAAATCAACTTCTGCATCTGTATAAGATTCCACCATCCTACCAATAAGGAAAAGATTAACGCTCTCTCTCTCTCTCTCTCTCTCTCTCTCTCTCTCTCTCTCTCTCTCTCTCTCTCTCTCTCTCTCTCTCTCTCTCTCTCCTGATTATGAAACTTTCTTCCCTCATATAGTTAAACCACCTTATGATATCCGATTTCCATTATCAACAAAGTTTTATATGTTCCGCTTCCTTTCTATGAAAAGGGAATTTCCTCATATTGCAAAGGGAATTTAAAATCGTCTTTTTAAGAGATAAAGGCTTAGAAAGCCAGGATTTTATGTTTTTATATAATTTATTTACAATTATTTGCAAGATTACTTGTGTTTATGAGCTCTTAGTTTGAGGGTAATTCATGTTAAGAGTAGCAACTACTAGATTTCAATGAGAAAAAAACCCATGATCTTTAATGTTGAGGAATTGGTAAGAAAGTGGAATGTGTATGTAAACAAATTGTCAATGAATTCTACTGCACTAATATATATATATATATATATATATATATATATATATATATATATATATATATATATATATATATATATATATATATATATATATATATATATATATATACATATATATATATACATATATATATATATATATATATATATATATATATATATATATATATATATATATATATATATATATATATATATATATATGCGTAAAAATCACAGGAAAACGTGATGCTCAGATGCAGAAGAACCACAGGGAAAATGAAAATACAGAATATACACTTGAGTCCTGACTAGTTTCGTGATACTTCCTCAGAGGACTGATTTATTGAGAGAGGTTTCTTACAATTTATAGGGAAAGCAAAAGTACGAACATACATATAGAGATTTAGAGAACAATGACACTCCCTTATATATATATATATATATATATATATATATATATATATATATATATATATATGTATGTATATGTTACCGTGTGTGTGTAAAAATACACACACACATATATATATATATATATATATATATATATATATATATATATATATATATATATATATATATATATATATATATATATTCATATGAATATATATATATATATATATATAGATATATATATATATATATATATATATATATATATATATATATATATATATATATATATATATATATATATATATATATATATATCTACGTTGATAGATAGATAGATAGATAGATAGATAAATTGGAAAGTAAATAATTATAGTGAACCAATTTTCCAACCTAACTTAATGATACCAATTATAAAAAGCTGGCATACAGTTAGTGTTCAAGGTAAATGAAAACTCCAGATATTCATTAAGAAAGGTTAGAGGGTTCAAATATATGGTGGTTGAGCAATAAATTAACACCTTTAGCTTTAGTTATCAAATATTCAAACACAAACTTAATATAACCTATGGGAGAAGTTTTATAAATACCTCTTGCATATAATGCATGTTAATATAAAAACCAATAAGCAATTAGAAAGCTAGGCTAAGTAAGCGAAATACAACTTAAAAGAGAAAGAGTATGGAAGACAATAAAAAAGTTAAAGTAAAGATCAGTCGCTTCGGACCATCCGGTTAGAGATTGATCCACGGCTTTTATTGCTCGGGATCTGGTGTTGGAAGGGAAAGAACAAAATCTCTGTGCAAACCTGAATGTATAAAACACCGATTATTCTTCCTTCCCCCGAGGAAAATATTTTAGGAGATGAATGCCACTTGGAAGAGGAACTGACACTTTCGGAGTCACAAGGAACTTTCGATTTTTATCTGTTTTTGAGTCCAGATAGTTTTCATATAAAGGTTTAAAGGCTACTCATGAATGGCAGAGGCAAGAAACAGTAACATTGCCCTATCAAGCAGGATAATGCTCTAGGGGCCGACCAAACATACCATATGAGCAGCACCATAGCCCCCTCTCCATCCAAGCTGGGAGCAATGGCTGCTGATGACTCAGAAGATAGACCTCTCGGCTCCCCAAACCCGTATCCTTAACGCAAAATGATGGTGAGGTTGCAGCGACCAAAGGAAATAATGAATTTGAGGGGGACTCGAACCTCAGTCTGGCGTTCACCAGTCAGGGACGTGTACCAACCGTGTTTCACACGATCGTACAGAAATTATTTTGTATATATTATGCTTGTATCTGCGCTCTTCCCTCGCACTAAAAAGAACCTGAATAATCATGTCTCCGGTTTTGCTCTGTAACATTGTCTGTCTCTCGAACATGTTATGTCCTGTCGCCTTGAGGTTTTGTATATAAAGGAGAGTGTTCCTTAATAAAGTACTCAGTTGATTGCATCCTGCCTTTGAGTTCACAACCCTCTCTTGGCTCGTCACATTGGTGACCCCGGAAGTTGACTCGCTCCCACCGCCTTCCACCCCCCACCCCCTCGCCCCTTCATCGTTGGTACTATGGCGGACTCTACAGCAGTTGGTGCTGCGGCTGCTCCATTCAAACTTTCATCATTTGCCAGCGGAGAGGCGTTTCCTTGGTTTCAGCGCGCAGAAGTCCAGTTTCGTATCAGGGGCGTGACTCGCTCAACCACCAAAGCGGATTATGTTCTCGCGGCGATACCCGAGGACATGTTCCCAGAAATATCCGACTGGCTTTGTGAACAAGGAGACACCCCAATAGCGTATGACGCCCTCAAAACATACCTTCTGCTGCAGTACTCGTCGTCGCCAGCCGCCCGTATAGCAAAGCTTTTTCAGCTCTCGCAACAACCGTTGGGGGACCAAAGGGCTTCGCTTGCCCTCAGGGAAATGACCAGTATCACTCGCCTTCAACCTGCCGCAGACGGCTCTCCTCTTGAGGTGAACCTACTTCGTGCCCTTTGGATACTCCGTTTACCCGAACCTGTACGCGCTGCCATACCCGATGTCAATAGTTTACCCATAAAGGACTTGATGACCAAAGCCGACGCCCTTATGGACAGCCACTTCAAGACCTCCATCAACGCCTCCACCCCTGACGAAGAGGATGCCTATTCAACGTCAACTGAAGCTGACATGAATGCCGTAGGACATACATGCCTACCCCGTGACGTGCCGAAGCAGCAACAAAGCCGCCCACCACCCACCAATCGCTCGCGCCCCAACGAACGACTTCTACAGCGACTTACTACCTCCCATCCGCCGCAGTTTTGCTACTACCACTTCAGATTCGGGGCAACCGCGAAGAAATGTGCCAAGGATTGTCAGTGGCCAAAAAACGTGTAAGTAGGCCATCGCTTGTGGCGGTGGCCTCCCGTGTTTGTAATCTTTTCTTTTCACAGGATGCAGGAACGGGCGTGCGATTTTTGGTAGACACGGGTGCTTGTCGTTTTCTTTTGCCAAGGAAACTCTTCAAGGCACGACGTAGTCTGTCTACATCTGCCGACGTCCGCTTGGTAGCTGCCAACGGATCTGCGATACCCACCTATGGTTACGAGAACCTCACATTATCGTTCGGAAACGGTAAATTCAATTGGAAGTTTCTCGTTGCTGACGTCACAATACCAATCCTTGGTGCAGATTTCCTCTCTCATTTCCACCTTCTGGTCGATGTCGCCCACCGACGCAGACTCGTACTTGTCGACACCTCTTCAACCCGCCCCCTCTAACCTCGCTCTCCACATCAGCGCACCAACGGATGCCTACGTTGTACCGGGAAGTTTTCCGTCCAGAACTTCGCCAAACCCCCACGGTTTCTGCCAAGCACGGTATTTTCACCATATCAAGACGACGGGACCCCCAGTCTTCGCAAAATTCAGACATCTGGCACCGGAACGATTCACCGAAATGGAGGAAATGGGCCTTTGCCAAAAGGCCTCCAGCCCATCGTCGTCACCCTTACACATCGTTCTGAAGAAAGACGGCTCCCTCCGTCCTTGTGGGGATCACAGGCGCCTGAGCATGCAAACAGAACCGGATCACTACCCCCTCCCAAACATTGCCGACATGACCTCCTACCTGCACAAAGCGAAGGTTTTCTCTACGCTCGACCTCCTGAAGGGGTATTATCAGGAGCCTATGAACCCAGAAGACATCCCCAAGACCGCCATCACCACTCCGTTTGGTACATACACCTTCAATTACTCCTGTTTTGGCCTTCGTAATGCTGGGGCAACGTTTCAATGTCTCATGGATGGTATCTTAGGGGACCTCCCTTTCTGTGTAGGTTATGTGGATGACATACTTGTGTTCTCCTCCTCAAAAGAGGAACACCTCCGTCACCTGCGCATCGTGCTCGACCGCCTGCAACAAAACGGCCTTGTAGTCCGGTACGACAAGTGTACCTTTGGCGCCAACGAAGTGTCGTTCTTAGGGCACCTCATCACTCCTGAAGGAGTCCATCCCCTCCCTGAGAAGGTAGCAGCCGTTCAGAACTTCCCCGCGCCCTCGACCGTCAAAGCTCTGCGGGAATTCTTGGGCATGATCAACTATTATCACCGTTTTCTGCCAGCCATTGCAGCCACTCTTGCTCCCCTCTACGCCTCCCTCAAGGGCAAGCCAAAGGACCTGAAGTGGGGTCCCCTTCAAGAAGCAGCCTTCTGCAATGCAAAGAAGGCTCTCACTTTTCCTATCCCACACGCCCCTCTCCTTCTCTCCACCGATGCCAGCGACGTCGCTATTGGTGCAGTACTCGAGCAGGTGGTCAAAGGCTCGCCCCCCCATTGGCCGTCTTCAACAGAAAACTGTCCAAGGCAGAATCGGGTTATTCTACCTTTGATCGAGAATTGCTGGTGGTGTACTTGGCTGTCCGTCACTTTCGCCATTTCTTAGAAGGTACGCCCTTCGTCATTCGCACAGACCACATGCCTCTGGTGCACGCCTTCACTCGACAGTCTGACGCCTGGTCCGCCTGTCAACGCCGATATCTCTCCGCCGTGGCTGAATACAATTGCACCCTCCAATACGTCCCTGGGAAAATGAATCCTGTTGCCGATGCCCTGTCAAGAAACACGTTGGCTGCCATTCAACTGGGATTGGATTACAACGCCCTGGCTGAAGCCCAACGACAGGATTCAGAGTATCCAGCTTGTAGGACATCCTGCACGTCCCTCCATTGGGAAGACTTTCCCCTCAAAGACTCCAACACCACCCTCCTCTGTGACGTCAGTACTGGTAGACCGCGACCTTGGATTCCTGCTCCCATGCACCGACAGGTGTTTGATTTCATTCACGGCCTTTCACATCCCTCGCGCCGTTCTACTGCACAGCAGCTGAAGGAAAAGTTCATTTGGCACTGCATTTCTAAGGATGCTAAGGATTGGGTCCGCGCCTGTACTTCTTGCCAAACTTACAAAGTACATCGACACACGGATTCAGGAGTGGGCACCTTTCCTGAAGCTCAGCGTCGTTTCGCACACATTCATGTCGACGTTGTAGGCCCCCTACCCACATCACAAGGACATTGTTACCTGTTTACCGTCATCGACCACTCCACTCGTTGGCCTGAAGCCATTCCCATAGAAACTGCAACGTCCGCCTCATGTACATCTGCCTTACTCTCTGGATGGATTTCAAGATTCGGTATCCCTGAGCATATTACTTCTGATAGGGGAACCACTTTCACCTCTCAATCGTGGATGTCATTAGCAAATCTCCTGGCATCACCCTACATCAGACAACGGCCTACAACCCCGCTGCCAAT
>NC_090726.1:17375847-17380847 GCF_036898095.1 Palaemon carinicauda | reverse complement strand
TCTGATGCCATCTATTGGTGGTTAAGTAAAACACGTTACGATGTAAGGGAGGGAGCTAGAGGAGTCTGAGTTATTATGCCTTTCGGAATGTTGAAATATTGTTATTCTACGTAGTTGTTGCTAACAGTACATGCCATGATATAAACCATGTTTATTATCTCTTGGTTTCATCAAAAGTTTATTAAAAATTTGGTGATTTAACTGTGTAATCACTCAATTCTCTCGCCGATTTCAGTACATGTGGCATATCTGGTGAGGCCTCCCAACCCCCTGACCCACAAAGTTATCTGAACTAACGATTGTTTGCTGAGAATTTATTTTTGTGATATTTATTGTGAAATTTGTAGTTTTCTAAGAAGGATGTTGTGCCCAGAAAATATATAATATCAAGTGTACTTGCGTCTCTTCTATATATTTTTTTTTGTCCAAAGAGCAACAGAAATGAAGAAATAAAAATTATAATAAGTGGATGATGGGGATAATTAGCAATTTGTTAGTCTACTGCTAAGGCCATCTATTGGCCATGAAAATAAACAATATGTAGAGCTAGTTAATCCTTGTTTTCAGGAACCTTCCATGACGTAATTTTTGTTTGAAAAAAAAAAGCCTACTTAATTGGAGCTGAATATAATCTATACCTGCCACACATATTTTTACACAAGTATCAATCGATTACTCATTTCCAATTAGATAGCATCATTCACAGGAATGGAAAAATGACCGTATGCTGCCATCTTTTGACAAGAAGTAGAAACTCTCGGATTCTATTCACATTTGGCGAAGCCTGTGATTAATGAAACATACTTTCATGGTAGGTTTTTTATATTTAATTAAGTTTTCAAAAAATTAGATCTGGAAAATGTATGAATTCATATTGAGGGAGAATACCTTAACAACTTAAGATAAAATAGATCTATTTGGCAATTCATAGTAGGAATTGCAAAGGGATGATAGAAGATTTCAATGAAAAAAAGCGGAAATGTAGGGCTAAAAATTAATATAGGTACAACTAAGATAATGTTCAATGGAAATGCAGAAAGGCAACAAATAGGGGTTATGGACGAACCACTAGATATTGTTAATAAATGTACTTACTTAGGACAGAGATTAAGTATTTTCCTAGGACAAGAGACTAAAATTAAAGAAAGTATGAGCATGGAATGAAGAGCTTTTGGTAAAAAAAAAAATAGATTATGAAAATAAAATGCCAGTTTCTCTAAAAAAGAGAATAATCCTGTGGTCCTACCAGTATTAACTTATGCATTAGAAACTTGGAGCTTACAAAAGCCTTATAACATAAGCTATTTACAACTCAAAGAACTATGGAAAGAATAATGTTATGATTAACACTTAAAGACAGAAAAGAGCAACATGAATACGAGAGCAAACGGAAGTAGAGGGTATTCTAACAAGTAAGAAAAGGAAATTGACATGGGTAGGACATATAATGAGAATGACCGATAACAGTTGAACATTAAAAATAAGCGAATGGATACCATAGAAATTGCAAAAGAAGTAAAGGAAGGTAGAGAAGATTATGGATTGATGAAAAGGCATAGAGAGACCATAAAAATACATGTCACGGGTCTTTTTTTCTGCAGTGGACTAGTAATGACTAAGGATGATGATGAGGATAGGTATTATATATATATATATATATATATATATATATATATATATATATATATATATATATATATATATATATACATACATATATATATATATAAATATATATATATATATATATATATATATATATATATATATATACATATATATATATATATATATATATATATATATATATATATATATATATAAGTACATATATAAATATATATATATATATATATATGTATATACATATATATATATATATATATATATATATATGTATATGTATATACATATATATATATATATATATATATATATATATATATATATATACATACACATATATACATATATATATATATATATATATATATATATATATATATATATATATATATATATATATATATATCTATATATATATATATATATATATATATATATATATATATATACATATATGTATATATATATATATATATATATATATATATATATATATATATATATATATATATATACATGCATACACATATATATATATATATATATATATATATATATGTGTATATATATATACAAGTATATATATACATATTTATAAATATATATATATATATATATATATATATATATATATATATATATATATATATATATATATATATATATATTTATGAGTATGTATGTTGGTGCAAAAATTTTCATTTAAGTTGCTTTCTTTGTATTTATCAATTTCAAATACTTCATGAACGCCACAATTTAGTGTTTTTCCAAACAACAGATTAAAGAGTGTAAGCAAAAAAGAAACATCTTAAAAATCCAAATTAATTTTCCTTTTCTAAACTCCATTGCTCCTGAGGGCGGAAGACAATAACGTTTAAGTCTTTCAAGATGATTTTCTTCTTATATTTTTCAAGTTGCTTTCAGAAAGAGAGACTTGAATGTTTTTTTTTCTATGCGGCTTTTTTAGTCAAGGGAATAATGAGGAAAAGAGATTCAAGTTTTAAGAGCATTGATATATATATATATATATATATATATATATATATATATATATATATATATATATAAATGCATATATATATATATATATATATATATATATATATATATATATATATATATATATATATATATATATAAATGCATATATATATATATATATATATATATATATATATATATATATATATATATATATATATATATATATTCCTAGCTGCGTATGAAAAAGAACTTATCTTTCATTCCGAGCGATGATTTGGTGCCTGTTCCTATCTAATGCAAGCAAAAGAGAGCAGGTGTTTTACCGAACCTTTAATCTTTCATGCTTTGAGTCCAATCAGGTTTTATGGAAGGCATCAGAATTTATCGTCGTTGGATATTCGATGATATCTTTCATAGCTTTTTTCTCTTTTTCCGGTGTGTGTGTGTCTGTTTTTTTTTTCCTTTTTTTTTTAAGGAATAACCTCTGACAGGTCGTGAACCTATTGAAGTTTTGGTTGGAAAGCTTTTAATGTAGCTCTAATAACGGGTGGGAGAGGGTTGCATTGGTGTATGGGTTAGAGGTGGGTAGCTTAGCTATGATGACGTTCTAATATTGTGTAGCTCGTACCTTCTTTTTTTTTTTTCTTTTTTTTTTTTTGGGGGGGGGGGTATAAGTCGTTATTGAACCTTGCCTTTCCTTTGTGGTCTAATAATCTCAAATTGTAAGTCACGGCCTACTATGCAGTTGATTGACGTCAACTAGTCTGAAATCTTAACGGCTGTGCACTTTACTGACACCTATATTTTTTTTTTATAGAGTCAGTAATAATCATTATGAAATTGTATATGATTTATTTGATAGTAATTTGAATTTTTCGTTGAATTTTTCACATGTTTTAGAATGATACATATCACCATAAAATAGGTTTGAAAATCCTTAATAAAGGTCACCTTAGGTTCCGGGAAAAAAATCTATTTTATTCACTAACCGAATAATAATCATATAAATGTTGTAGTAATGGTCAATGTACTTCACTAAAAATATATAATAAATACAAATTTCATAATAAAAAAATAAAGGAAATTTTTTTCTATTGTTTCAAAGCTTAACTTTTTTTCAAAGCTATTTTTATGCAAATAAGCTAAATAAATACAGTAGCATTACAATATACTCGACAAAAAAATGTTTTAGAAATATTTAGATGGTTAAGTATAAAAATCAAAACGATAATGAATGCAACGTGTGTACAGTATTTCATATATATATATATATATATATATATATATATATATATATATATATATATATATATATATATATATATATATATATAATATATATATATATATATATATATATATATATATATATATATATATATATATATATATATATATATATATATATAAATCCTCATTCAAAGACTATTGTTATACAGTTTTCGAAGTAAAATTTCACGTATTTACTCTAACAACCTTACTTTTTGTAATGTGTTACTAACTTGTAGCTGATTGTTTGTTATCTTTTTATTATATCGATAAAATTGGACTTCTTTTGTTCCAAAAAAACATTTTTTTGGCAAACCTTCGTCTGATCAATGTAAGAGTCCATTATTTTTTATCACTGCATAATTTACACTATGTGTCATACGGATAAAGGTTATAAACAATTTGATCTATCATTCTCCCTCATATTAATTTCCATTGAAATTCCATATTCTTCTTATACAGATTCGTTCGTCAATACTCCAATGAAAATATTCAATAACAAATATGTTTCTCTCTGTGCTGTGCTATCCTAAACTTGTGGTCTACTGATGGCGTTTTCAAATTTGTAACTTCCCACCTTCAAACAACAACAACAGCAACAACAACAACAACAACAAAAACAAAAACAAATGCAGCCGTTTGTAGCCCACTGCAGGATAAAGGCCTCAGACATGTCCTTAATCACGTCTGTGGTTTGGCCATTTTCATCATTTCGCTTGCCACTGCGGATTGTTGATGGCTTTAAAATTTAGTTTGATCCATCACAGCAAACCAACCTAGTATGATTGACCCTGACTAGTATTGCTTTGCTGATCATGGCGATACACAAACCCTTTCACCACGATGAGGTATTCTGTGTCAGAAAAGGCAAAATATCTATGGTCTAAATGATAACCCATAAATGATCTAGATTATGACAGTTATTGTACCACGGCGATACACTAATTGTGCTATGATCCTCAATCTCTTAGTTTCTATACAATATAGAGTTTATAAAAATGGTTTACTTAAGTTGGAAATCCCTATTATTAACTAAGGAGGGTAACGTTCAATGCACACTTAAACTGCCACTTCCATCAACATATAATAAGGTAGACTTGACATACTACTTAGAAAACAGC
>NC_090726.1:17365847-17370847 GCF_036898095.1 Palaemon carinicauda | reverse complement strand
TTAGAAGTACATCAACTTACTTATGTTTGAGTATAATTAAAAAAAAAAAAAACATGAATTACGTATTATGATTAGACCGGAACTCATTAACAAGCCTTTTTTTAAAACCAGTCAGCAATGCATTTCAGTTTGTACTGATTGGTATAAGAAAAAAAAAACACCAAAAGGAAATTTTGACTCATGAATCTTCATATCCATATTTTTTCTGGAAACCAGCTTTTTTTTTAACAAAACCCTATGAGGGATTAAGGTTACGCTACTTTGAAAGAAAAATCTATTTCTATTAGCAATTATTGTGTCGTATACATATTTGACAGTTAAACCAATGCTATTTTCAATAATTCATGCTCTCTCTCTCTCTCTCTCTCTCTCTCTCTCTCTCTCTCTCTCTCTCTCTCTCTCTCTCTCTCTCTCTCTAATTTCTACATTAAGGAACGGTATAAAAAATTAAATGTGTTAGACACAGGCAGGTGTAATATGTTCTGTCTTCCACTGATCCTTCCACTCACGAGTTTGAGAAAGGCAAAATATTTGCACACCTGCAAGTAAGTTGAACTTGTACCTTCTCAGACAGTGAAATTCCCTCCCAATATTTTGATATCGACCTTGAGAGCATTTTGGTCGCATCTAAATCCGATAAAGTTTAGGCAATCGGATTGCTTTCTCGGCTTTGCGACTTACTTTTCCAGAACTTCTTCCTTAAAGCCTTACTCGGAGGAGCGATATTCCTGAATATATTTATCTTCTTAAGGATTATGAAAAGTACTTTATCTTTGAAGGCTATAAGGGAGTTCCAACATGATCTATTGTGTTGTAGCTGTAGGCTGGTCATATTATTTGATACAAGTCATATCACCTTTGTTTCTCGTTATAAAGATTCATTAGAATGTTAAACGTAGCAGTATTATTATATCAGATAATATTTACCAATATTCAGTTTCATTCACCTTTCTCAGAACGTTCCATTTAAGTAAATCCTAATGTTTATAAATTATCTTAACTATATAAACTTACTTCTTTTACTTAATTTTGATCATTTTAAATGTTTTTTGTTTTTGAGTTTTGCATGTATCTGCAAAATCACACGCGCACTCACACACTGGTATATATATATATATATATATATATATATATATATATATATATATATATATATATATATATATATATATATATATATATATATAAATATGTATGTATATATACATATATATATATATATATATATATATATATATATATATATATATGTGTGTGTGTGTGTGTATATGTATGTATATATACATATATATATATATATATATATATATATATATATATATATATATATATATATATATATATATATATATATATATTAAGAGAGAGAGAGAGAGAGAGAGAGAGAGAGAGAGAGAGAGAGAGAGAGAGAGAGAGAGAGAGAGAGAGAGAGAGAGAGAGAGAGAGAGCAGATATGTCTTCTTCACGCAGCTATTTGCGTCATCACTTATGACATCAGATAATAAATTAACCCCTAAAGTTAACAGTTTCCGACTGGGATTCCATCGATAATTCTAAAGAGATATGACATGATGAACCAGCTCGACCGTACCAGTTTCCGATCAATAAATCCATGATTGAATGGTCAAACTATTTGACACCTCAGGGGCGTAAGAACGTTTTTCGAGTGGGTGTCTAAAGTTTGAAAAATCTCTGACGGTGGGGGTTCTCCTTGGTTAACTTTAAGCCTAACAAGAGATTCCTGAATTCAACAGGTGTATGTACTGTACAGAGGACTTAAAATGAGGTTATATCTCTCGTAATAGCTCTATTTGTAAAGTCGTCTTGTAGGCATTGTTTCGGCTCAGGGCATAGGATAAAATACTTACCCAGCCGGAGACACTTATCATAAATAAATTTCCAGTGGATAGCCTATACATTCTCAAAGGCAGTATTCGATATTAGATGCAATTATGGTTGATATTTACATTGATTAAAATCACGAATGTTAGTGATACATATTCATTATAAATAACAAGGTGTTGTAAACTCATTCATAAACTATTATGGTGGAGATGGATTGATTTAAAGTCTAAGAGCATATTTCTGAATTCAACAGGTATATGTACAGTGTACCAAAAATGAAAATATAGTTTATATCTCTTAATAGCTCGATTGTCTATCTAGGCATTGTTCTGGGTCAGGATATAAGTTCCAATCTTCGTCTAGCTCGAAGCTAGCATAAATGAATTCTTAGTGGATATTAATTCACAAAAATAGCATTTGATACGAATGCCATTGTGCTTGATATTTACATTGATTAAAATCACATGTGTTTATTGCCAAGGACTCGAACCTATGACCGATTAAAGAAAGGATCAAAATTCTAATGTTTATAACAGCATAACCTCTATTCCCATAGCTATTGATCTAACGGTATTTGTAACTTACTTGGAAAACGTTTTCAATCTCATTCAACCTTTATTGGCATCCAACAAACTATCATTTTGTTAACCTTCCCATCAAATCTAAAACCTTTCTTGTGATATATTGGTAATGATTTAAACTCATTTTGACACAAACTTTTGTATACAGGAAATCTTTATTTGTATTTTCATTAATCCCGGAGACATTATAATTATGTATGCTTATATTTCCGTCTTATTTCTTTAAAATATCACGATCAATATTTGTACCAACACAAAAGAAATGGCGACAAATAATTGCCATATATATATATATATATATATATATATATATATATATATATATATATATATATATATATATATATATATATATATATATATATATATATATATATATATAACTTTAATGTAACATCCACACTTCACCTATATAAACTCTCATTAACCTTTCTTGTTAGAAGTATACTCTTGTTGGTGGCCCTTCTCTCTCTCTCTCTCTCTCTCTCTCTCTCTCTCTCTCTCTCTCTCTCTCTCTCTCAACGATCTTTAAGAATCAGCTTTCTTAATAATCTCAATTGGCCTATCATTGCCCTAAGAAGACCGTGGCCGTTACTAGGAAGGAGAAAAATTAATGTTTTAATATACTTAATGGAATTTTTCTATCTATATCGAACCAAGAAATCGCTTTACTGACATGCATACATTTACTAATGAAATGATGATAAGGTTTATTTCATAACCAAGTTACACTCTGGAACGTCCTTATTACCAAACACAAATTCGCAGTTGGATGAAGAAACACAGTCAGACGTTGGCGAAGTTACAGAAATGTGACAATTTTCTTTTTCATTATTCGATTTCTCTATGTTGACCTTGCTGATTATAGGAACAGCAAATTACACCATAATCACGCACCTTCTGGCAGTAACTATGACTCTTTTAATTATTTGAATCTGCAATGAATAGTGAGATTCTCCAGTCAATGGAATTCTATTTGGCAGCGCTGTCCCAAACCCGTCCTACCAACCTTAACTATGCTGATGATAGTTACCTTGGTCACGTGTACAAGTACATGACTTAATATCCTTGTGTTTTAATGAAGAAAGCAAATACTAAACACTTTTATAAGTAAACCCAGGTTGCTTCCGATAGCATATGTAAATTTCACACTGTTTTCTTTTAAAAATATTCCTTTTTAATAAGGAAACGATCGTTGGACAATTTACCAACTACCAATTCTGTAGCCTCTACCTTCCTCGCTCACTTTTTTGACTCACGTGGTCCTCAAATGATATTCTATATTAGTTGGGACAAGGTGCCTCTGATGCCATCTATTGGTGGTAAAGTAAAACTCGTTACGATGTAAGGGGGGGGGAGCTAGAGGAGTCTGAGTTATTATGCCTTTCGGAATGTTGAAATATTGTTATTCTTCGTAGTTGTTGCTGACAGTACATGTCATAATATAAACCATGTTTATTATCTCTTGGTTTCATCAAAAGTTTATTAAAAATTATGTAATTTAACTGTGTAATCACTCAATTCTCTCGCCGATTTCAGTACATGTGGCATATCTGGTGAAGCTTCCCACCCACCTGACCCACAAATTTAATTGAACTAACGATTGTTTGCTGAGAATATATTTTTGGTGATACTTACTGTGAAATTTGTAGTTTTTTAAGAATGAAGTTGTGCCCAGAAAACAGATAATATCAAGTTTACTTGCGTTAGTTTTATATGAATTTTGTGCCCAAATAGCAACAGAAATAAAGAAATAAAAATTATAATAAGTGGATGATGAGGATAATTAGCAATTTGTCACTCTACTGCTAATGCCATCTATTGGCCATGAAAATAAACAATATGTAGAGGTCGTTAATCCTTGTATTCTGGAACCTTCCATGACGTCATTTTTGTTTGAAAATAGCTAAAAAAAATTGCCTACTTAATTGCAGCTGAATATAATTTATACCTGCCACACATATTTCTACACAAGTATCAATCGATTACCCATTTCCAATTGGATAGCATCAATCACAAGAATGGAACAATGACCATTTGCTACCATCTTTTGACAAGCAGTAGAAACTCTCGGATTCTATTCACATTTGGCGAAGCATGGGATTACTAAAACATACTTTCATGGTAGTTTTTTTTTTATATCTAATTAATGCATACCTAATTCATAATTCAAATAATAAAGTTTTTGTTCTGAATTTTTAGGCTTCAGGGTATGATAGCTATATGTAAACATCGGAAAATTTGGTGAGAATTAAGGAATTTAGAAGAACTTTAGCAGCATTTTGGATTCTTTTTCTAGCATCTAAAGATTAATCATTAAATAGAAGATCCTCTTTCATCTTCCCCTGTGATTTGCCCTTTTGAGGAAGTTATTCTGGATTTGAAGGGTAAGCAGTTTGATATATCGTGGAAGGAGATATTCAAAGTGATCATTAATATCCAGTTCATTGGATCCTCCTAATGGTGACGCTGATCTTGCATCAGTGAATTTCTAGTAACAAGTCACGTAATAGCTATCGTGCTTATCTAGAAGCTCAGGCAAAACAAAAGCACCAGCTCATAATATAGATGATA
>NC_090726.1:17355847-17358347 GCF_036898095.1 Palaemon carinicauda | reverse complement strand
TGTATCTGAAGTATTCGACTGCCTATGTTCCATCAGCTTTCGGTTATATACTTTTAGTAGGCAATTTAGAATACTAATATTTTTGGTATGAATTATTTATGAATGTTCGCAAAAAGATTTTTTCGTAGGAATATCTTTGAAAAGACCTGCTTGTATAGAAAGGAAAAATTTTTGTTTGTTTCATGGAAATAACATTTCCACTTCTTAAATATTATCTCATTACAAGTAAAAGAGGGCAGCAATAAATACTTAGTCCCGAAGGTAAATTATTATAAAATCAAGATCATGATAAGGCATCAATAATTTCTATTAAAAGATTACCATATTTATACTTTGTGAAAAAAAATATAGATTTTTCGAGGAAGTTACTCACACATATTGGAAATTTACGACCACAAATACAACTTCAAGATGATAACGGTATAATTTCTTGAAGGTTAAAAGGTTAAAGGTGTTTGGTTTCAGTTCCAACAGAATAGATGCTCACCAGAACGTCAGCCGGATAAGCCCAACTCCACACTGTGGTGCCTTACCACAGCAGTGGCGTCTCCAGTAAACAGCTTAAACTCATGATACGGGGCGGGGAACGATCTGCTGTCATGCGAATGCTAGGCAAATGCGTTACCATTGTACTAGCAAGGAGGCTATTTATATGTATATATAAAAAATATACATATATATACTTTGTTATCACACATCGAAGTACTTATAACTTCTGCAACTAGGCTGCCTGAGAATAACCACAGATGATTTTACATAATTAAAAGGAATCGGTAAAATCAGTGAAGGAATTCAAATAAGCATAACGAGTCCACATCTACTATAACAAGTGAAGGTCATCTGGCGTAATTATAATCGCTGGACACAATTCTATTGGCAACTGTAGGCCACTCATGAAAGGCAAAGGCAAGGGACAGTGACATTGCCCTATCAAGCAAGACTATGCCCTAGAGACTGACCATATATACTGTACGTATGATCAGCGCCCAAGCCTCCTCTTCATACAAGCTAGGACCAAGGAGGGCCAGGCACTGGCTGCTGATGACACAGTAGATAGACCTATAGGCTCCTCCAAACCCCCCATCCTTAGCTCACAAGAATTGTGAGGTTACAGTGACCAAGGTACTAACAAATTCAAGTGGGGCTCGAAGACCACAACACTAATGGTGTGCTTTTATTTTGTCGGTAGGTCGTGAACGTTGCTTTTCAATGAGAATTTATTAGAACTAGAAGAATAATGTATTTCTTTCCCTTGTGTTTAAAAGAAACAGGCCCTTCTATTTTTAGAAACATTAGAATATTTTATATAATTTTACTTGTTAAATTTTCTCTTCTGTGATTATGCCATATACTCGTTGCCTAGAGCCTATGAGACTGTTCAATAGTTCGTACAAAAGTGAGAATATTTGACGTAACAATATCTTGCACATCTTCGATTTTTTATAAAATATATCTATAGTAATTTAAAAAAAGAAAACAAAATTAATTTTTCATTTATTTGAATTGTTAGAATTTTCTATTCCATAAAAATCTGAACGTATATATATATATATATATATATATATATATATATATATATATATATATATATATATATGTATACATATATATATATATATATATATATATATATATATATATATATATATATATATATATATATATATGTATACATATATACATATATATATATATATATATATATATATATATATATATATATATATATATACATATATATATATATATATATATATATATATATATATATATATGTGTGTGTGTGTGTGTGTGTGTGTGTGTGTGTGTCTACGCACGTGTGAGTATGTGTGTGTTTGTGTGTGTCACTGTTTATGTATGTATAACATGAAATTATGGATGTTCTTATGACCGTATTTTATATCATGCCTTTTTATTATCTAAATTCATCATAAAATACTATACATAAAATGAAAAATCGACACCCTTTAATGAGCTTTGTTCTTAATAGATTATAAAGTAAAATACCTAAATTTCCCAAACTAAATAAGGATAGAAACTACTCAAGTAGGGAATCAAATTACATAAACGTATGATAATACAGAACGCTTTACATAATTTAATGTTCCTTATTCATTTCGACTCGAGAACTCTTTATTTAAAATGTGTCATTACTAAAGGCCCTAGAGGAAGAGAATTACCCAAGAAGTACTGCTGTTGAAAGGAAGGGAAAGTAATGAGGTGTTTTTTTCCTCCTTTGTTCATATTTCCCCACTTTGGGAGGATTGAATTTTAAGTTCATTGTTGGAAACATTAAATAATTAATGTAATCTTGTGGATTTTTTAAAAGGTTAGGGTAGGCAGTTGAGATGAGTGTAAACTAAATGACAAAAGAAAATATTAACGGCAGTTTTTAGTACACTCAAGCTTACTATGGATTTTAAGAATCTAAAAGAAAGGTTAATTGTATGCTCCAGAAGTGCACAGTATATGTGAGCATTAGTTTACTATTGTACCTACC
>NC_090726.1:17345847-17350847 GCF_036898095.1 Palaemon carinicauda | reverse complement strand
CAGATGTGAGAAACCTCAAAATCCCCAAAACGTTTCGCCCGTGCCAAAATTTGGGGAATTACTTGATGTATGTTACGATGTTCGACCTTTTACAAAAGAGGCTTTCGGTGTGAATTGAACAAAGGTTTAAAAGTTTTCGTCATTGATGATATATCCACGATAGAGCAGGTAGATTATAGCTGTGGCAATGAAGTTCTCATAAGTCCTGCAGTTAATCTTTTTGTCTTTTCAATAGCATAAGAGAATAGTGTGAAACTTCAAGTTGGTTTCTGCATTAGTCAAATCATCCATTGCCTTTAACGAAGGCAAAAAACCGTTTTTATTATATATTCCTATGGTATTTTGGACAAATATTTATCTGATATTGACTGAAATGAGTTGCCCTTATCAAAGAGTTCTTTTTTTTTTACCAGTGCCTATTACTCTATAGATAACAGACTTTCTACTTGATGAACAAAGTAATTTTTAGTTGTTGAGTTATCGCATGGGAATTACATGGAACAAACATAACTTATGAAATAATTTTCAGTCGTTAAGTTATTGCAGGGGAATTACATGGAACAAAGAAAACTTATATCCGGTTCGTTATTGGAATAAGAGCGCTTGGTTCTTGCCATTTGTGCTTCTCTTCTATGTCAGCCCTGTTTGTTTCTTTGGATATTTCGATCTGATCTCATGCAAACTATAACCAGCACTTACTTTGTCTTTTATATCTCTCACATTCGATTTTCATTAACAATTGTTTTATGTTCGTGATAAATCCAATTTTCTCAAAAGTTTTTTGAAGAGATTGATCTTAATACATTTATTGAGATATATAATCAATTACTCATTGAGAAATTAGACGTTTTTATACATAAATAGTTCTCTTATCTATTTTGAAACGAAATCGCATAGTCAAGGGTTTTCAAAATTCAAAGCTTAAAGCCTTTTTATAGTTTATATGTGACATATCTGTTTTGATGTTGTTACTGTTTTTAGAACGCTTTATTGCTAATTTTTTTTCTTATCATTTATTTATTTCCTTATTTCCTTTACTCACTGGGTATTTTTTCCCTCTTGGAACCCTTGCGTTTATAGCATCTCGCATTTCCAACTAGCTTTGTAGCTTGGCTATTAATAATAATAATAATAATAATAATAATAATAATAATAATAATAATAATAATAATAACAATAATAATAATAATAATAATAATAATAATAATAAACTTCTTATATTTTGCTCAAAGATATTTGAATATCCTGTCCCTTCCTAATATGATCTCAGACTTCATCTGGCTTCTTATTTATGGTGCTTCGAGTTCTATCTCGTTTTATGAAAGGTTTTGAAATGTCTCTACGGTGGATATACAGAAACGTCTTTCGAGCTCTGAAGAGCCGTAAACATTTCATATTTAGGTGAAATGGCTCTAAGGAATCCTTAATAACTGTGTGCGCGTATGCGTGCGGGAGATGTGTAAGTTGTTAGGTTTATTTTGACAGTTTGATATTATGAAAATAATATTATTTTTTTTTTAAGAGCAAATCGTTATTTGATTTCTAACTTATATTTTATCTTATATCACAAAAATATGTCTTATAAAAAAATTTTAAATTCTGTCAAAAATATGCTACTGTATTTTTTTTTATGTTAAGTTTTGAATAAATAAAAATCATGATAAAAACGGGTTTGGAATCGTCACTAGAATCCATTATACTATTCTAAAATTCATATTTCATTTTCTAATGTATTTTAGAATACTTTAATGAAGGCTGGAGTTATTCTATGTATCAGAATAGTGAAAAAAGTGGAAAAAATTATATTTCCGTATATTTACCCGGTTCTTTAAAATATACCTATATACTGCATCGATGAAAATAAACCAACCTGAATGCATTAGAATAAAAATTTACTTTCTCACTATAAAATTTATTGTAGAAACTAACCCGATAATTCTACAGAAAACCGTAAAATTGTGTGGACAAGGTTTTGCAACCTGATACGAGAAGTTGCCGAAACTACAATTGACTTCACTAAGGCCTTTCATACTGGCTGTTATGATGAGAACTCTGACTATCTACACCAATTACGCAAATAAATAAAACAACGTGACACAAATTATGGAAGTCACCCCTCATTTACACTTGCCAAACGATGTAGGGAATTGATGTTGAAGACACAACATCAAATAAGTATGTTGCAGAACTGGTGGTTGGTGGAAAAACATATGGAAATTCAAACCATTGCAGATTAAAATAGTATGAAAGGATTTTATAATGTCATAAAGTTTTTTTCAGGGGGTATGTAAAAAAATATCCCCTCCACTGAGAAAACATCATGATAAAACTTATCAGGTGGCTGAACATTTCCATGCTACTCTGAGCTAGTGTAATGTCGATTAATGTGTCTGTTATTAATGTTCCGCCAAACTTATGGCTCTATGGCTTTGTCAGTAAAAAATAAATTTACAGTTTATAAGGTATTCGAGATATAGGCAGCATTACCGTAGTAATGAAGCAGATGTCTTATTACCTGTTATGGTCGAAATTTTTACAACAAATACTTTGATATTTCAAAGTGGAAAGATGGTTTCTTTCCTGAGCATATATGAAACCTTCACAGATTAGTAAATATCTGGGGGGCATGTTTTATAAAAATAAATGAAAAACTTCTCCCTTGGAAGTTTCATGATTTGTGGAGGTACTAGCTCCGGCCATGGTACAAAATTTATGACCTTTTTCCTTTAAGTAGAGTATAAAAAACTTATTGGAATCGTAAATGAAATCGTTTATCGCCTTTATATGTCGATGTCTTAACATCATAAAAGCCTTAATGTTTTGAAGTCCAGTCGAAATCTGGCCGATAATGTTAAAAAAAAAGGAAACGTCAATGTTAGCGTTTCATCATTTTGAAAATTATGGTAATTTCCATATTTTGTTGAGTCATTAGCGATTCTCTTTGAAAAACAGTGTCAGTAATACAGATTCTAGAATAGTCACTTAAGAGGTCCAAAGATCTAGAATTCCTATCCAGAGGACATCCGGTATGTTCTCCGCACCATGAATGCTCAAGTGTGGACCAAGAGGATGCGTATTATTCACCAGAAACTCGTAAATATCAATGGGGGTAAGCTCCGTATTCCTAAGCAGAAACAAGAATATATTAACATATCAACCTGCACCCCTACTCCTGCCTAAGATGAGATTCACTGGTTTGGCCTTGACGGCCATTACATCTCGCGCCCTAGGCCCACGGACAAGAGGCTGGAAATCGAACTCCTGATCGATTCCATCCTCTGCCACCAAGAGAAGTGTATCTTAAGAAGCACTGACAACCTCCAACCCCTGCACTTGGACGAACCCCTCATCGAATATTGACGCTACACTAGTAGCATCGTCTCTAGTGACATGAGGGAGGCGGCTAAGGAGCTGAAGAAAGAACACAAAGTGACTGTTTGAAGAGCGGACAAAACCGCTGCCTTTGTTTTGATCCACACAGAAAAAACTCTCCCACAACCCCATCAAAGAGATAAAAAAGGAAGTTAAAAGGTCGATTGAGACCATCAACGCTGCCACTAATACCATCCACCACCAGACCATCATCAGAGATTTTGACACTCATTACTTGTATAGCAATATCAAGACCCATAAGAGGGGCAACTCACTCAGGCCTGTCATTAGCCACTGTCTGTCCTACGCCCACTTGCCATCTAGCGAAGAAACTGAATAGTAGCATTACACCTTATGTCCCTACCAGGTATAGTGTCACCTCGTCTGCCGAATTGCTTTGTAACCCGAGGAGTTCTCCCAGCAATGGCCCCATTCCTTCTCTGGATGTAGAATCCTTCTTCGCCAACGTTCTTGTTGAAAAGACGATTGACTTTATTTTGGAGCTAGTCTAGAGGGAACATTCTACACCAACTCTGAACATCACTGAGGAGATCTTGTGCACACTCCTTGAAATATGTACTGGGAAAGACCTTTTCACCAGCACACATACATATAGAAGGATGATGTGGCGATGGGCTCCTCCCTTAGTGTGCTCTTCGCCTATTTCTACATGGGAGTAGTCCAAGAAATGGTCTTCTCACTCACACAAAGACCTGATGTGAATGTGAAGTTTATCGACACCTTCATCACGGCTCCCTCAACACAGGATATTGAGACTCTCCGCAGGATGTTGAGTGTAGTTCCCTCATATTTACAGTGGAGCACAGCATCGATGGTTGATTGGCCTTTTTGGATGTCTTCATCTCCCCGAGTTCGTCAGATTACAGCACACGGGTCTACACTAAGACAACCAACCTTTGATTATGCGTCAATGGGGAAAGTGAATGCCCTGCCAGGTATAAGTCCTCTACAATCAAGACGTACGTCCACGAGGCCCTCACCCATAACTGCTCCTGGACCAACACGCAAGGAGAACTTGATTGCATCACCCAGGTTCTTGTGAATAGTAGTTACTGTAATAAGCAAGTAAACTGCAAGGTTAAGCTAGCATTGGACACTTGGTACCAGGGTGATCAGCAAACCGAGGACAACATCACCATCATCAACTTATACTACAAGGGGTTCATGCATAGAAAGTACCAAAATGATGGAAAAGCAGCGAGGGACACCGTCAGCAACCACTTCTCCCCTATAGATGTGAAGGCTAAGATCAAGTTCACAGTCTACTACCAGACGGCCAAGACGAGGTCAGTCATTATGAGGAACAACTCAGCTCCACCAACTCAAGACTTCCTTAGGCAGTCCAATGTGGTTTATTCCTATCTATGCTTGGTTTCCTGATGCCCTGGACGCTACATAAGAATGACCACTATGCGGCTGTCTAGGAGACTGTCCTACTATGTCCAGCAAGAGGCTATAAGAGCTCATCATGCCCTTCAAGTACAGAACCACAACATCAAAGGTGAGGAGATCGTCAAGAATACTAAGGTCATCAGCCATGCTCGTAACAGTAGAAGATTTAGGATTCTCGTCGCTCTCCTTATAGAGCGAGAAAAATCATTCCTCAA
>NC_090726.1:17318347-17325847 GCF_036898095.1 Palaemon carinicauda | reverse complement strand
CCGGCTACAGGTAAGCTTTGGTTGTCTCTCTATGAATGTATGTCTGAGTGGAGTATTTTTTCTGCAGTGTAACATATTCATGTAAAGGTGCAAAAGCTTTTGTTTGTGTAGGATATCTTAACTAGTAGATGTTCCAAACCAGAATCGATACAAAAATGTAGATATATATATATATATATATATATATATATATATATATATATATATATATATATATATATATATATTTATATATATATATATATATATATATATATATATATATATATATATATATTTATAGATATACTGTATATGTATATATATACACTATATATATGTGTATATATATATATATATATATATATATATATGTATATATATACATATATATATATATATATATATATATATATATATATATACATATATATATATATATATATATATATATATATATATATATATATATATATATATATATATATATACATATGTATATATATAATTATATATATATAAATAAATAAACTTACATATATATAATATAAATATGTATATATATATATATATATATATATATATATATATATGTATATATATATATATATATATATATATATATATATATATATGTATATATATTTATATATATATATATATATATATATATATATATTTATATATATACATATACAGTATATATATAAATATATATATATATATATATATATATACATATATATATATATATACACATATATATATATACATGTATATATATATATATATATATATATATATATATATATATATATATATATATATATATATATATATATACATATATATTTATATACATATATACATGTATATATATATATATATATATATATATATATATATATATATATATATATATAAATATGTATATAAATATATATACATATATATATATATATACTTATATATATATATATATATATATATAAATATACACACATGTATATATATATATATATATATATATATATATATGATGTCTTTGTGAAGATGTGAATTTTGTCAAAGCGTGACCTTATAATGTCACACAACAGAAAGGAATAGAATAAGATAATTTTCAAAAAGACAACCTGAGAGAAAATCACTTTATGTCGTCTATTATATCTTGGGTTAGATATCTCTTGTTTGAGGGTACATTCAATAACCCTATTCCATCTCATTCATCTTCCTCCTGTTAATATAAAGCTGTTTATAGTTTATATAAGAAAGGTTTTTTTAGTGTTGCTACTGTTCTTAAATTTCTCGAGGTGTTTATTTACTCCTATTTTCTTTCCTCACTGAGTTATTTTCCCAGTTGGAGCCCTTGCACTTATAGCATTCTGGTTTTCCTACTAAGGTTATAGCTTAGCAAATAATAATAATAATAATAATAATAATGATAATAATAAAAATAATAATAATAATATCATTATCTATAACTTATAGAATTTATACAAATTTTCAATAAAAATTACCATATTTTGTAACATTTTCACTTTTTAACTAACAAGTAAACTTACACAATCATAAAAGAAAACAAAATCTTGTACTTCTTAGAATTTGATTAAACTCTATTCGCATCTTAAAATACAATGATTTTAACAATCTCTTACATTAACAGACTGTAAAACTATTTTTGGAATAGCCAACAATTAGGACCAATTAGGAATTTAAACTATTATGCTACCGGCAATCATGATTTCCCAGAAGTACTTGCCAAAATAGCATCTAATTGGCTTAAACTCGTATTTGCATATAACGGATTACTTGCCCAATGAATATTAGCTTCATGCTGTGATAGTTTGAGAATAACTCATAAGCTCTGTTAACGAATAGATGAGGGATAAGGATCTATCAATTATATTTTTACCTGTAGATTAATGTTGCTGATTTTCCAGTATTAAAAGACCAGTTTTTTTCTCATGTCTTATTATGCAAAAATTGTAATATAAATGCATAACACTATTACTATGTAAATCTGCAGTTAATCATATATTAAAAAGGCTCTGAGAAGAAAATTTTCGCAACATAGAATTAATAGGAATTTTTGGTATTAACTATGTAATTATTTTTTTAAAATTCATTCGATATTACCAAAATTCCCCTTTGACTCAGATATTATGTAGCTTAGTGTAGACAATGGAAAATATTCAAATAAATTTATTTTTTCATATCATGCTACAATATACGATAATTGATACCAAAACTTGTGGATACATTATCATCTTAGCATTGTAGATTAACAAGCAATTTCAAATACACAAACTGTAGTAATATTTTTTAAAAAAGGATATCTGCGTTGAGTTCGTCTTTCATATAATAAGAAGATTTACTTAAATTATCCCTGATGATTATACATACATACATACATACATACATACATACATACATACATACATGTGTGTGTGCACGCCTGTGTGAACAACGTTAAAAATATCAAAGTAAGAGAAAACAGACGAAATAGAATGTCTGAGAACACCACTATAAAAGAGAACTCTAATCCAAGACAGTGTTAGACCATGATACACAGGATATGCATCACACAAGACTAAAAAATAATGATTTGGGTTCGAAGTTTACTTACCCTGAAAGAACTGTTTATCATAGATAAAGAGCCTGTTTTGCAATACCAAGTGATAAGTAGTTGTTCTTCCCATGAATGATAAAAGAGTTTTTCGTTTAACTTAATGTCATCAGGTGTATTAGGTAAGAGGAACATGTGTAAGATATATGACAGACTATTCGGTGTACCCAATGCAATAATATCTGACCACTCAAAGATCCTAATAACTCTGTAGTGCCAGTATCTCATCATTATGTAGTACAACCTACTACCAATATATATATATATATATATATATATATATATATATATATATATATATATATATATATATATATATATATATAGATAAATAGATATATACAGACATATATATATATATATATATATATATATATATATATATGTATATATATATATATATGTGTGTGTGTGTGTAAATAAATATGTATATATATATATATACATATATATATATATATATATATATATATATGTATATATATACATATATATATATATATATATATATATATATATATAAATATATATATATATATATATATATGTGTGTGTGTGTGTGTAAATAAATATGTATATATATACATATATATATATATATATATATATATATATATATATATATATATATATATATATATATATATATATATATATACATATATATATATAAATATATATATATATATATATACATATATATATATATATATATATATATATGTATATATATATATATATATATATATATATATATATATATATATATATATATATATATATATGTTGGTTGTAGGTTTGTCAGTGTTCCTGCATCATAATGAGATACGGCCACTGCTTTCACTTTTTATATTAACGAATGGAATTTTCTATATAATTCATGAAAATAAAGTTATATAATTTTTCCCCCTTAGTTATAAAACAGGAAACTAACTTATATTACAAACATTTCTGACCAAAATTTTCTTTCGCTGAACTCGAAAGCTCCCGAAGGCCAAAGACAGTAACCTGCAAGTCTTCTTTAAGCAAGATTTCTTTTCCCGTCTATAAAAGCTCCTCAAGAATTTTGTTTCCAAGACTGAAGACCCGAAGCAACATTGATGTTTACCAAGAAATAAATTTTTATACAAGGGATTAATATATCAAAGATGATTAATTTCAATACAGAAATACTAGTATCAAATTGCTTAAACAAAAAGGATAAATAGAGCAAAATGATATTTGTAATACATTACTTTTTTATTGTAAATCCTGAAAGATAAAGTTACCACAAGGAAGAGGATCAATATCTCGAATAGCTTTTTTTCTTGTATTTCGAATTCCAGGATTGAAATATACTCTTTCTTATCTCAACGTTTGGTTAAACAAACACACACTTATGTATATATATATATATATATATATATATATATATATATATATATATATATATATATCTATATATATATACATATATATATATATATATATATATATATATTTATATATATATATATATATATATATATATATATGTATATATATATACAGTATATACATATATATAGATATATATTTATATATATATATATATATATATATATATATATATATATATATATATATCTATATATATATATATATATATATATATATATATATATATATATATATATATATATATATATAAAGATAATTACCCATGGGATAACAGTCACCTTAAGGTAATCAGGTCTCTATACTATTAAGGGAATAGCTGATGTTACCACTTTCTACTTTGTTTTTATAGCAGTTTCATTAACTGTGATTACTGTATTTGCATGTATATTTTCGGGTTAACGCAACGCAGAGTCATTGTTGTCATGTAATTATGTTTTATCTATAAATTATTCACTTATTTTAAATATCACTCTTATATATTCCATGTACATCAAATAATTGATATATTATATCCTTTATTTCAATTTGAAATATAGTTTTATTCTTATATATTTTGTGACTATGGTACATTATTTATGATCAATTCACATTGTACTTGTTGAGCTAAATAACTGATGAATACGTTCATTAGAAATGATCTCCTATTATTAAATTTTAAGTTAGTACTATAACTATAAACATTTTAACAAATCAAGAGGAAGAGAGATAAGATAGAATAGTGTGTCCGAGTGTACCCTCAAGCAAAAAGGGTCTCATTTTTTTTTTTAAATATCTATATATCAAGTAAGAACAGTATAACAGGACTAGTAAAAGAAACATTGCAAAATGATAAACTTTACTATCTTTCTGATATTTATATTTACTGTAAATTATTGTTGAAAATAATAACAGAAAGATTTGGGAAAGGAAATTGTAACTGTTATTTTTCAACAGTTATAATGTTTTACACTTTTATTTTTTCCCATTGCTAAATTACCATTCGCTTTCATATTTTCTCTGAATTAATTAGGAATAAAACTTAAGTTTTACACATAAATGGCTGGAAATAACAATATAAGAGCGTTCTCTCTCTCTCTCTCTCTCTCTCTCTCTCTCTCTCTCTCTCTCTCTCTCTCTCTCATCCAATATTCTCATAGCATATTTGATAGTTTGAATGTTATAGTACTTGTACTATTCCATGTAATAGCTGTACCTTTTGTGTGTGTGTGTGTGTGCGCGTGTGTGTGTGTTGGGGGGGGGGGGGGGCAGAGCTGAATATATTTTCATAGCATTGTATCAACGAATCCTCGGGAGTATTTCCCAATTCACTAGATTCGAGAGCCAACTTCCCCCTCGTTCACTGGCAAACCGAATATGCTAATACATATTGAAATGAGTCCGCTACTTCCATTATCCTGTTAGCTTCACTTTTATCATTACATTACTGAAGGCTTCAACTGGATATCGTGATTTTAGTGTTTATAGTAGACAATGATAAAATGGCAAAAATGATATACAAGAGCTCAAAGATATATATATATATATATATATATATATATATATATATATATATATATATATATATATATATATTTATATATATATATATATATATATATATATATATATATATATAAACACGCACACACACACATATATACATATATATATATATATATATATATATATATATATATATATATATATACAAACACACACACATATATACATATATATATATATATACACACATATATATATATATATATATATATATATATATATATATATATATATATATATATATATATATATATCCAGTATACACACACACACACACATACATATATATATATATATATATATATATATATACATATATATATATATATATATATATATATATATATATATATATATTCAAATAAGCCATATATATTTTGATATATTAATGTCTGGATTCTCTTAACGACCTCGGGATCAGAGCCCCAGGCGAAATCTCACAAAGACAAGAGCTTGGCTCCGGCCGGGAATCGAACCCTGGTCGGCAAGCTTATATAGACAGTGACTAACCCATTCGGCCACGAAGCCTTCGTGGCCGAATGGGTTAGTCACTGTCTATATAAGCTTGCCGACCAGGGTTCGATTCCCGGCCGGAGCCAAGCTCTTGTCTTTGTGAGATTTCGCCTGGGGCTCTGATCCCGAGGTCGTTAAGAGAATCCAGACATTAATATATCAAAATATATATGGCTTATTTGAATATGAAAAACACGTAAAAATTTGCAAAATTTATCATATATATATATATATATATATATATATATATATATATATATATATATATATATATATATATATATATATATATATATATGTATATATAGTGTATTTGTAAAATCTTTCATATGACCTTTCAGGAACTTTGTCTTCATTTATTTTCTGTAAAATCAATCCATTACACGAAAACAGATTCCAATCCATGATGCTAGGTAAATGGAAAACAAATAGTTCCCGACTTTTAAACTATATTTCATTAAAGCAGTCTCATCATCCAATGTTTTCACATCTTGCTATCTATAATAATCGTTAGGTCAGGAATCTTTAGTTGAATTTTAATCAATATCAATCATCTTTAAACTATGACTTTGGGCAAATTGCCTCCCTGTAATATAGTTTTTAAAAAATATCAGAAGTTTTCTAATGATAATATATATATTAAATTCAATTCCAAGGAGCTACAGTAAACATTGTTGGCTAACTGGTTTTTATTTTCACAAAAAGATTATTTTTATATGAAATTTTTCGTGAATGCTAATGATGCAAAATAAATCTGAATATCAGGATGAATTTCCTTTTACTAGCGCTAGTCTACCTACAAAGGGGTGTGGCATGAAAGGAAAAGTTATGGGGACTTATCAGAAACGTCTCTAACTGTTGATCGTCAGACTGGGGTTCGTGTCCAGCTTATACTCGTTAGTTCATTTAGCATCTGCCACCTCATCACCCTTGTGAGCTAGGGATAGAGGATTCGTGGGAGCCTATACGTCAATTCAATGAGTCTTTAGCAGCCATTGACTGTCCCTCTTTGATCCTACCTTGTGTGAAGAGGAGGCTTGATCATTGATCATATTATATGGACAGACTCTAGGGTATTGTTCTGCTTGCTAAGGCAATGTGGTGGCCTGTTAGTAACGCCCTTGCCTAGTGAGCGCCTGACTGGGGTTCGAGTCCCACTCATACTCGTTAGGTCATTTAGTGTCTGCAACCTCACTATCCTGTGAGCTCAGGATGGTTTTGTGGGAGCCTATAGGACTATCTGCTGAGTCATCAGCAGCCATTCCCTTGCCCTACCTGGTCATAGCTTGGGTGGAGATGGGTCTTGGGCGCTAATCATATGTTTATACGATCAGTCTCTAGGGAATTGTCCTGCTAGCTAGGGTAATGTCACTGTCGCTTGCCTCCGCTCTTCATGAACGACCTTTAAACCTTTAAATGAT
>NC_090726.1:17310847-17313347 GCF_036898095.1 Palaemon carinicauda | reverse complement strand
TTTCTAAAGTGTCTGTTCTCCCAAACGAATATTATTAAAGTGACGCATGAGAATCGTAATTATGTTTCCCGCGGCGGAATACATAATTTCTCATTAAAGTTGAGAGGAAAAGGTCGAATGGCCGAACTACGAATACATTTCTGTCTAATCGTCACACTTTCGCCATAACCGTTTTTAGAAAATTATTCGCGAGTTTAATTACTTTTATCTTCCTACTTCAATGACAATCCTTCTCTCTCTCTCTCTCTCTCTCTCTCTCTCTCTCTCTCTCTCTCTTCTCTCTCTCTCTCTCTCTCTCTCTCTCTTTTTTTTTTCTGAAATATTATCCACACCATTTAAGAGCTTTAATCGAGCAACAAAAACATGTTTGAAAGTAGGTTTTGGGCCTTGGAGGTAAGAAATTATTCATATTGTTTTTCTTGCAAAATGTATTAGTGAGTAAATATATCCTCATGAGATAAAGGAGCATGCTTTAGCTCTTGATTACTCATAGCTTCTTTCCCCTGTCTTCCACTGTCCTGGGTTAGAGTTCTCTTGCGTTTGTATACACCCAAGCACACTATTCTATCAATTTCATTATTCCTTTCCTCACTGAACTATCTTCCTTGTTGGAGTCCTTTGCCGTATAGTACCCTTCTATTCCAACTAAGTTTACTTAATAATAATAATAATAATAATAATAATAATAATAATAATAATAATAATAATAATAATAATATGATGATGATGATGATAATAATAATAATAATAATAATAATAATAATAATAATATGGTGATGATGATGATGATGATGATGATGATGATGTTTGTGTGGACTATATGGGCTTGCGTATTTTGCAGAGAAAGACAAGCAGACTGACAGAAAGAGGAACATTTTATGATCAAGTATTTACTCTTCTCTACCAATCTGGTAAGGTGCTTTTCTCAAGCTGGAATGTTCCGACAAGGCTTTCAACGATAATTCGGATGAAATATGACCTGGCGGACCCTACGGACGGTGCCAATTTAAGAGCAATGAATCCCTGGGAGACAAAAGGTGGGATTTTAGAATATTAGTCAATAGATATCTAAAGGTTTAGAAAATAGGATTTAGGAGGATAATCCTTTCTTTCCATCGATTCCAGTTAGAAATTAAGTTTGACTTTTAGAGCGCAGTCATTCAGCAAACCATCAGAGAGGATACATCAGATGTTGCAGTTCGTACATCTTTGACTTTGTATAAGATTTGGCAGTATTAATACCATCGCTATGTTTAGATTCTATTTCGATTCTACCCTAGAATCCCCCACTGAAAGGATGGACGGGAGATGAATTCACAGACAATACAGGTGTGGTTATTATTTATTTACACTAAATTCTGCTTACTGGCTATAATTCTGAATAGGGGTGTTCACCATTCGAAACACTTAAAAAAGTAAACCTTTTTACAACAGACTCACCTCAATTTATTTATTTAACTTACTCTCCTCAATGGCATTTCTTGAGCAGATAATAATATCAAATCAACTTTGAAGGAACTATTACAAGTTTCTTAAACAATTTCAGACTTTTCATTGACAACATATGTAAATCAATAGAAGGGGCAAAAAGACATGAGTTGTGCTAAATCTATCTAGTAGCTTTGCTTTCAAAATCGACGAGAAATAAAATTTTAGTCAACCTAATTTACAAAATCCACAGCTCAACAATTAAAGAAAATACCCATGAGAAATAAATGGAAAAAAAGGGTTAATCAATTACGTTAATAATCTTAGAACAGAGGTCACTTATAAAGGTTTTATATCTTAGTGAAAACAAGACATAAGGTCAGACATGTGGGTGGCGACATAAGATGAGATAAAACGCAATTAAAGTCCTAAAAACTCAAAATCCTCCATTAACATAAATTCCGCACATACAGACTCAAATGTCAAAGGCAGAAGGATAACTAAAAATGTATGATCTAATTTAAAGGGGGATATGGCTACGTAGAAATACAACGGTAATATCAGGGGTAACTAATTCACATTATAAACAAGCTAAATATGATAGGATGAAAATTAAAATAGTGAAGAAAATTCTGCATATATAATGTACGTATTTACAGTTTATATATATATATATATATATATATATATATATATATATATATATATATATATATATATATATATATATATATATATATTATATATCTATATATGCATATACATATATATAGTGTATAAACATATATTTTATGTATGTATATACATATATATAACTATATATATATATATATATATATATATATATATATATATATATATATATATACATACATATATATATATATATATATATATATATATATATATATATATATATAATATATATATATATATATATATATATATATATATATATATATATATATATATATATATATATATATATGTATATATATATATATTTATATATACGTAGATTTATATAGATAAATATATTTGATTTAAGATAGAAAAAAGACAGAGATGATGA
>NC_090726.1:17300847-17305847 GCF_036898095.1 Palaemon carinicauda | reverse complement strand
GAGAGAGAGAGAGAGAGAGGAGAAGAGAGAGAGAGAGAGAGAGAGATCGAACAATTATTAAATAAAAAAAATTAAGTGGATCCTTCAATATCGGTGAAATTATTTTCGTTCGAAATCTTTTTGGATTTCGTTCGAGAAATGAAATAATTTCTGACTGCTTAGTATAAGTGTAGTAAAGTATTCGTAATTTGCAAAGGATTTCATTGGCATTCAAGATCTTGAAGGTCAAGTTTCCTACTTTCCTTTGAGTAATGAATGAATTCCTCATTACGTTCTCTAAAGTTTATTGCGATGCAGAAAAGAATTATAAGAATCCGCTTTTCACAGAGAGAGAGAGAGAGAGAGAGAGAGAGAGAGAGAGAGAGAGAGAGAGAGAGAGAGAGAGAGAGAGAGAGAGAGAACTTTAATATCTATTTTTCATGGATATTAAGAAGCCATAGTTCGACGAATAATTAGGAATATACAAAAAAAAACTATTTAGAATTAGGATATTTTTTCGGTAATATATTGTTAATTATATATTGAAAATTATAATTTCTTACATTTCTGAACATGTCATTCTTACATATAAACATTAGATTTATATTATTTCAATGTTGTAATATTTTCTTGTTGCGTACAATTAATTTTTACGAAAGGTTAGTACAAATAGAAAAAAAAAATATTGTAAAACCAATAAGGGGATTAAAGAATATTTATAAACTGGAAAAACTGAATTTTAAGCACAGCGACTTTGAACAAATCATAAAGAATAAAGAAAATTGGTATCACTCTAATCTGATATATCAGTAAGTCTTTTAAACAATATAAGATATTTATACAGTTATATCTTTTATAATAAATTTCCAATTGCTAATGTTTTAGAATCCAGTTGTAGGAATATAATTATTTTTACCAACAAATACATTTCCTTTAATAACAGGAGGATTGTTTTATTTTTTTCAAAATAAAATAACCATAACATAATTCAAAACATAATTGAGAAATTGATCGTAATACTTTTTTTTCATTTTGCAAATACTTAATAAGAATAAGCAGGTTCTGATGCGATAAACATCCCCATATGACCATTAAAAACTGTGAGATATTATTGATATATCTATATTATATATTTTTATTTTGCATATGACAATTTTGAAAGTTTTTGATATTGTAAAACTTTCATAACATTGAATTCTCAAAGCCTAGTTACTGTTATATTGAATTTGAATAAATGATGAAAAATGTAACTATTCATATCATTGCTCATACTTAATCAATGGTTACCCATTTACAAAGGAGAGATGATAATAAAAATAATAATAATAATAATAATAATAATAATAATAATAATAATAATAATAATAATAATAATAATAATAATAATAATAATAATAATAATAATATGAGAAGAAGAAAAAGACAATTTCTACATTTTGGCAAACTCCATCGAAGATGCACCGAGATCTGTGCAATCAATCATTCCCTAATGCTTGAAGGACTATCCCTCAAAACTCGATAATGGGTTCCCTCCGATTCGGATAGCATATCCAATATACAAAAGCATTGGGTGGCCATTGCCTCTCCCGATAACGAGCATCTTGATGGTACCCAGTAGGAAACCCAACTGCACACTAAATGCATTACAAAGACAGCTGGGCCTGGAATCTCCAGAAAGTGGGTCGCTGGAAAATTAGAGCATGTAAGAGAGAGAGAGAGAGAGAGAGAGAGAGAGAGAGAGAGAGAGAGAGAGAGAGAGAGATTTAAACTATGCCTTTTGTGGGTTACCTCTTCTAAGGACGAATGAGTTGTATATCAGTTAACTGTCGATGTAACATCAGCCCTATTTTAGCAATTAATGTACTTTATGAAGCGAAAAACCCTAAACTAAAAGCTATTAACATTGATCACGTAAAAATATTTCGTAACACGTACACGTACATATATACATATAAGTATACACACATACATACACAAAGATATATTTATATATATATATATATATATATATATATATATATATATATATATATATATATATATATATATATATACATATATATATATATATATATATATATATATATACATATATATATATATATATATATATATATATATGTATATATATATATATATGTATATATATATATATATATATATATATATATATATATATATATATATATATATACATACATATATATATATATATATATATATATATATATATATATATATATATATATATATATATATATATATATATATATATATATATGTATATGATTTTACGGGGGAAGCATGATCTAATCAGCTATAACAATTGAGTAGCAGAGTAATAGAAACGAAAACATGTTTCAGAATGTAACATTATGAAGTAGAGGAAACATCAAACACCATTTGTTATCCATCCCATTTTGGTTCCCTCTACTAACATTATTGCTTAATTTTTACTGAATATTCCGGCCGGTTTATATCACAAGGTAAAATCCGTTTAGTCATATAATGTATTTTTTAAAAAATACTTTAGACGTTTTTCTCAGATATATAAAACAATTACTTTGACATAGTTTTTAAATATGCAGAAAATATATGTAACTGGGAACTTGTAAATATACCATCTGGATTCAAAACTACCCGAGGTCTTCAATATTAATAAAATATTAGTATATGCAACCTGTTAATAGGGCAAAGTGAATATAAAGTTTTCAATTAATGGTGCGATTACTTATTCATGTAAATTGGCTTCATAATTCATTATTGGTATCATCATAGAATATTTCCACTCCTGGATGAATCCACTAATACCTTATCATGTTCCATTCCTTTATTGATGGATAAGCTCATATGATAATGGTTTTTATTATATATCTGAATAATTATTTTAATCCTCGGTCGCACACTATAGATGATAATATATAACCTGGTAAAATATATAACCACCATATTCAATTAGTTATTATTCAAATTATCATACTCCATAGAAAAATACACAATGACATTTTAGATAAATTAGTCAACAAACTTGGAAAATAGTATAGTCTCTTCTTTGGCTATGATAGCAAACTGTTTACAAAATAAGTTGAAGTTGCATTCAGCAGTTATATGTGTAAATTGCTGGAATGAAAATATCACATGAGTAGCTCATATGTAGATGCGTTTTAATTAAAGTTTTCATTCTAAAGCTAGTACCTAGAATCTAGACATGTCAAATGTAAACGTATTTCTACAAAAAGATTTCCACAAAGCCTAAGTCTATTTCGAAAGTCATAATGATTGATAACAAATGTTTTAAACTATTACGATTCACTGAATGGGGCAATAAGGCCAATGCCAATAGAATTGAATTCTTTAAGAAGACGAAAATTCCTATCAAGTAAAGGCATATCGGATTCCCATCAAAGGAAGCTGAGCTTAAGTTCGTTTTCAAAAACTGAGATAGGATTTCCTTAGAAGACTTGTTTTTCAGATAATGGCTTCCAGTTACAGGAATGTCAATAGACGTGCGTATCTTAAAGATTTGGGTATAGTGAATAATATAAAGCCAGATCGTTTTGCACCTCTCTCTCTCTCTCTCTCTCTCTCTCTCTCTCTCTCTCTCTCTCTCTCTCTCTCTCTCTCTCTCTCTCTCTCTCTCTCTCTCTTTTGACTCCTATATGCTTGAAGTTCTAAACAGATAGAACGTTTTATGAAAACTCCATACATGAAATACTGTATATAGATATAAGTAGTCTATACATATTTGTCGCATGAGTGTGATCCTAACTTTTTTCTGAAGCCTGTTTTAAGGTGCCATCCAAGACTAAATTTATAGGGCCTGCTCAACTATCAAGGTTACTGGATATAATGTTGATCTTGCCTTTAGAATGAAATGATATTATGCTTGATTTATCTATGGACTACCCATATGGTATACAAAGTATTGACTGAAATGCTTCGCTTGCCTATTTGAGCCTTCCTTTTCATGAAATATTTTGTTTTATTTTTTTTGGTGATATTCTTGTCCGGAACCTGTTGTATATAAACTCGCTATCTCTTGAAATAAAGTTAGTTACATTCACCTCGCCTCTCAGTTTCAAATTAACGGCTCACACTTATATCAAAGTTTTAAGCTTGATTTTCGATTCGAAAACATTTTGTTGAACTCAGTCGATTAGTAGTGTTATTTTTTTTTAGATATTAATATGAAATATATGAACAAATATGAACAAACGTCTTTTCATACTTTCCTCCTTTTATTAGTTTAATTCTAAGGCCATAATAAGAGCGATCCAATAAACACATCGTTTAAAAGAGATTGTAATTAACAATTATAATTGTAACAAATCAGGCATGCTAGTAATTGGTGATAATGGCTGTAATGGGAATCTCAGAAGCTATTAAGTTGAAATTTATGTGTGATTTACATTTGATTAAATAGTTTCTATAATTGTTTTTTTTCACAATACAGATGGGCGTATTATAAAGTAATCAATCAATATTGATAGAGGGCTTAACGAATTATTTTGTACCTTTTAATATCAACTTAAGGTATTTATTATTGATATGTTTATTTTTTTTATTTTGAGGTATATATGTATGTATATATATATATATATATATATATATATATATATATATATATATATATATATATAAATATATATATACAGACACATATATATATATATATATATATATGTATATATATATATATATATATATATATATATATATATATATATATATATATATATATATATATATATATACATATGTATATATATGCATATATATATATATATATATATATATATATATATATATATATATATATATATATATATATATATATATATGTATATATATATATATGTATATATATATATATATATATATATATATATATATATATATATATATATATATATATATATATATATATATATATATACATATATATATATACATATATATATATATATATATATATATATATATATATACTGTATATTTGAAATGTCATTAATGCTTATAAT
>NC_090726.1:17293347-17295847 GCF_036898095.1 Palaemon carinicauda | reverse complement strand
AATCTGGTCATGCCATTTCTATTGAAAATTTCAAAATTACGGACAGACATAGTAACGTCAGCCAGCTGAGAATCTTGGAGTCTTTATATATTTTTAAGACAAAACCCAGCTTGAATGAGGGCTTACCTGTTCAGTTACCGGTGACCCATAGATCCGTTTGGTCTGTGGGTTGCTGGTCTGGATGAGTGGTCATCATCTCCTGCGGGTGACTAGTTATATTATTTATTAAGTCTTTTATATAGTTGTGTATAATAAGTCTTTTTTTAAGGTTTTATGTTCCTTGATTGGTTGATTTTAGAACTAGTTGATCAATTCATGAAAGTGTATCTTCCTAACTATGTACTTAGGATGATTTTATTAATTTTATAAATTTTACATATGATAATTGCAGATAGGCTGAAGATGACATAAGTTATGTCGAAAGCTCCCGAATAAAGATGATGATAGCACCATTGACTATTTTATTCCTACTATATATATATATATATATATATATATATATATATATATATATATATATATATATATATATATAAATATATATATATATATATATATATATATATATATTTATATATATATATATATATATATATATATATATATATATATATATATATATGTATAAATTTATACCTTACACAAGGATTGAACCGTAATCTCTTCAAGTGGTAGGTAAGGCTACTATCAATCATGCCACCAGAGGTTCTAAAAGTAGCCGGAACTTATTCGCTAATTACATTTCAGGATTTGCCAGGTGAGACCACAGTCTCATACCAGAAAGATTTGCCAGCTTCACTACCCACCAGGTGACCTAATGGAAAGCTTTTAATTGTATGAAGGATTAAATTAGTATATGGTGTATGATATGGAGCCTGAAGTTGAACCCTAACACAACTCAAAAAATTTTTATAGGTAGATCGAGGACAAGAGGTCTTTATCAACAACTTCTCTGCATTGATTAAAGTTTCTTTTACTCTCGAGAACTCTTTCAAAATTGTACGAAAATTAGCTCATTGAGAAATTTTTAAAAGGTTTTGTTGGAGATCAAATCATTTTGAAAAAATTTTTTCAAACTTTCATTCTACCTGGTTTCCAGTATTGTTCTCCTGTATGGTCTTCAGCTTCCGAATCTCATCTTAATTTCTGGGTGAAAAACTGGCAATTTATTCATTATATTCCCCATGATCTAGATAATATTCTGCTAAACTCTCGTTCATTCAGTTCTTTCTCATAATTCCTTTGTATTCAGATCTTCCCAAAATGTTCCATCTTGTACGTAGTACTGGACATGCAGTTAATTTTAACAGTCATGCATTCTTCATATAAGGGTCAACAGTAGAAAGTAGTCTAAAAGTTTTATGCCACCTGTGACCAGATTGTGGAATGATATTCCTAATCTGACCAGACTGTTGAATAAGTGGAACTTTAAAAGCTCAAACTTGCAGCGAATGATTTTATGTTGAACAGGCTAACATACGTCTCTCTTCATAGTTTATTTAAGACAGTTATATTTCAAACTCTGTTACTGACCTTGAGAGATTCCATACTCCTTATTCATTAATTCTATTATAATTTATATATTCAATTTCACCACTCAGCTATGTTTTCTTGTTGGAGTCCGCAGGCTTATAGCATCCTGCTTTCCAAACTAGTGTTGTATCTTCGCTAGTGATAAAATAATGATAACGGAAGGTTGGGGAATAAACAGTAGATGCTATATAGTTTATTGCTATTACATAATCCTAATAAAGAAATAAACAAAGAGAAGGCATGAAATGAGGTAAAAAGTCATAAATATTAATTTGCTCTTCACAGGAAAGCTTGAAATCGGCAAAAGATTACCTAAGTAGGTTGTTTAACAATAATTCCATAGCATTAACACAAGAATACTTTGAAAACTTATAGCAAAAGTATTAAAAAAGTTTCTTACGTGTCCCATTACAGATTGATTATTACAATCTAATGTCAATACTGAAATACAGGATATTTAAATATGGTAGTGTTTAGTTCACCAAAAAAAAAAAAAAAAAAAAAAAAAAGAATCTGTTTGCAGATAGCTTTGGCTTCAAGTATAATCCCCAACGTTTGGCAAAGGACGCTGGGGAAGTAGTTAAGCTGAGATGGTTGTGAGATAATCAGACGCTGAGAAAAAGAAAAGATTCAAAATGAGATTGATGTAGCAAGTGAATTTAATATATATATATATATATATATATATATATATATATATATATATATATATATATATATATATTTTCATATATGTATATATATATATACACACACACACACACACACACACACACATATATATATATATATATATATATATATATATATATATATATATATATATATATATATATTTACTTATATATATATATATAAATATATATATATATATATATATATATATATATATATATATATTTACTTATATATATATATATATATATATATATATATATATATATATATATATATACATATATTTACT
>NC_090726.1:17285847-17288347 GCF_036898095.1 Palaemon carinicauda | reverse complement strand
TTAGGTTTTTGTAGAGACAGCCATTTTCTGCATCGTATTATTTGTTGAAGAAATTAAAATGCTACTCATTAATGGGAAGAAACTTGCTTCCTATAATTCCCCATCTTATATGAATATGTGTTTTTTCATGTCATTATTATTTTCATATCGGTACATTCTCATGTATTTGATATAATTTTTTTACATTATAAAATGGTAATGACCCAGCAATGACCCTTTTAACTCTTGCATCTTCCATAAATATGAAAGAGCAATACTTTATTCAAGTTTCTCGGTATCAAATCATTTTGATGATTGTTTTGTATAGCTAATTTCCAGTTGCAGAAACAAACAATGTTGTTTGTTATATATCTATCTACAATTGTGTTTAATTTTGTAGGAAAAAAGAGTAAAACATTTTGTGAAAAAAAAACATACATTAATTGTAAGCTTAACCAGAGCTGATATATTTATACACCATCCTTACCAACAATTACGTTGGGGAAAGGAATTATTATTATTATTATTATTATTATTATTATTATTATTATTATTATTATTATTATTATTTTTATTATTACTATTATTATTATTATTACTATTATTATTATTATTATTATAATTATTATTATTATTATTATTATTATTATTATTATTATTATTATTATTATTATTATTATTATTATTATCTAAGCTACAACCCTAGTTGAAAAGCAAGATGCTCTAAGCCAAGGGCTCCAGCAGGGAAAAATAGCCCAGTTAGGAAAAGAAATAAGGAAATAAATAAACGATAAAAGAAATAATAAGAAATTAAAATAAAAAATTAAAAAAAAAAAACATTAACAACATTAAAACATATTTCATGTACAAAGGAAAGGGTGTGTGGAATAAGTAAGATGTGAAGTCAGAGTGAAAGATGACGAATGCTATAATACCGATTCTTTGGTAATGAAAATAAGGTAATACACCAAACAGAGGTCCATAATAATTGTTTTTGTTTATCTTTTTTGCTTTGCGTCTATGCCTATATATATATATGTCTCTGTGTATTTATGAAGGTTTTTATAAATGAGATTATTTAGAATACATATTAAAAAGAAAAGAATACTACAAAAAATTTTCTTTATAAGGATAATTTCCTTTTTTTCCTTCGAGCCTTTGTATTTTGAATGTTTATATGATGTTTTCTTTTTTTATTACCGGAATAATTCAGAACATATATTTAAAAATGGTTAATCGACGGAAAAAAATAATAAAGCAAAGTATACACCTCAGTGCATTTCCTTGTCTCAGCAGAAAGAAAATGTGGATACGTATTTGCAATGGCACTATAGAAACCCTATTTACATTATATATCCTGAGGCTATAAAAAGATCGGCTTCGGTGCATCACTATAGGACTTTTCATAAGAAAGTCTTCCAACACAATAACTTGGTACGACTACAAGATTAGCTTGCCCAGTTGAGCCAAAATGGAAATGGATTACTATAGCGTGACTGTAAATGCTCAGTTACGAGATTTTATTTGTTCACTTTTTTTATACCCTTTTCTTGCCTTTCTTGCTTAGCGTCTGTCTGATATTAAAAGTTACGAGAAAGAACAATGAGTTTCCGTTATTTCTGAGCATATAAGGATTCTCATATATGTGTGCGTGCATCTTATATTTGTGTGTTTAATAGTTTAAAGGCCACTCATGAATGGCAGAGGTTAGGGACAGTGACATTGTTCATCAAGCAGGACAATGCCCTAGGGATTGACCATGTATACATATGATAAGCGTAATAGACCTATTGGCTCCCCCAAATTCCCAATTCTTACCTCATAAGGATTGTGAAGTTGCATCGACCAACGCAACTAACGAGCTTGAACTGAACTTGAACCCAAGTCTAGCGTTCACCAGTCAGGGACGTTACCGCATCGGACACCACAACCCTGAATATAAAAGAAAAATCATGTCTTTACTCGCGTCTTTAAGCATAGACGTGCTTTGATTTCTTGTTTTATATCATATAATCAGATTGGATAAACATTATCATTGAAAAACGCTGTAAAATATGGTTTGTAGACTTCTATCTTTTTTCTCAACAAATATCTTATCCTATAACAATTAGACGACAAAATACATACCTTATGTTTATGCTGTTCCGAGGAAAAAAAAAAAATTCATGAGTCATGTTTATAGACACGAATGAAATACGGCGTTGTTTTATGATCGTACTAACATACATAACCTGGATTTATTATTATTATTATTATTATTATTATTATTATTATTATTATTATTATTATTATTATTGCAATCCAAAATACAAACTTTGTTGTAAATGCTGACCAGTATGGTTTTCAAAAATATAAATAAAGTAATTAAAACTGAAAGGTAAATAACGGAAATATAATAAATTACTACAGACTACAAGTTAGTTTTTGAAGTGGAAACACAAGAGATGGAATGAGATGTATACTAAGAGAATTAAAAAAGAAAAAAAAAAATTAAAGAACTCGTATTTATTTACTTATTTGT
>NC_090726.1:17265847-17275847 GCF_036898095.1 Palaemon carinicauda | reverse complement strand
CTATTCAGTTTAAAGTTGTAAAGGCCGCTCATGAATGGCAGAGGTAAGGGGAATTGCCATTGCCCCATCAAGCAGGACAATGCCCTAGAGACTGACCATATTACACATGATCAGTGCCCAACCCCCTTCTCTACCCAAGCTAGGGCCGGGCAATGGCTGCAAATGACTCATAGGCTCCACCAAACGCCCCATTCTTAGCTCACTGGGATTGTGAGGTTGCAGCGACCAAATGAACTTACGAGTTTCAGCGGACCTCGAACCCCAGTCTTGCAATCACTAGGCAAGGGTGCTACCAACAGGCCATCACAACCGTTGCTGATTCTTTGACATCCAAGGGCATGTATATATCGGGATTTTGACGAACTAGGACATCTTTTATTATTGCATTTCTCGATATAAGAGAGCACAATTTGGATACGATGATAATATTATAATCAACTCCTAGGGATGTGCCTCTTAATAGGTTGATAGTTTCGGTCAATGACACTTGTATTTCCACGAATTTCTAGATTTCATAGCGACTTAACTCTAAAGCGTTTGGGAAAACAAGGAAATTATACTGCTGCAGTTATCCCTTAAATATTCGAGAGCGGGAGCCGAATATTCAATGATGATTTTAATGAGATCTGATGTTTCTTACTGATTTGATCCGTAATTGTTCGTTAGCGCAAGAGAATTTGATTACTTTATTTTCATATATTTTTGGGTTTATTACCAATTATCTACTTTGTTGTTTGACAACGAAAGTATTTCACGAGGACATCTTATGTTTCTTAGAGTTACTTCTCATAACCTTTTACTAGCAAATAGGCTGTTCAGTTACATTTTGTTCAACTACAGAATTTCAAGCGAGTTATCTAAACTCTCTTAACAGCAAATTATAGATTATTTTGATAAACTCTGAAGCCTCATATCCTATTATTCCCCTATTATTTGATTGTGCAATGTAATTATGCTTCTCAAATTCAATGAGCCATAATGTTTCTCTCCTATTCACCTTTCAATTGTTTGACACCACAATCAAATATCTTATAATGTTTTTATCATTTTCCCCTTAGGTGTTTGGCAGCCCATGACAATTATGTTACTGCGCTTCGGTCAACTAGTTATATTTTACTGATTTGTCCATTTATTTTATAAAGTCCAAGTAATCCGAGAAGTTTAATGGACTCTGTTTTTCTTACTGGTTTACGACTTTTTTGTTTGATGGGCAAATAATCTGAGATGCTTCCAATATTCTCTGACGTTTCTTCCGGATTTATTTCATTATTTTTTTGAAGGCAAATTAATCATAGATGTTTAATTTACTATGATGTATCTTACTAATTTATGACTTTGTTCAATGGGCAAGTATTCAAGATGTTTTTAATGGACTATGATGTTTTTCACTGATTTATTCTTTCGTTTGATGGGCTAGCAAGACGAGATGTTTTTATTGTACTCTGATGTTTCTCAGCGATTTATTCCTTTATTGTTTTAAAGCCAAGCAAACGTAGGTGTTTAATCAATTCTGGTGTTTATTATCAATTTATACCTCTTTTTGAAGGGCACTTAATCTGAGATACTTAATAAGTTTTGATGTTTCTTATCTATTTGTCCATTTGTTTGAAGTACTAGCAATGCGTAATGTTTTTAATGGATTAAATGTTTCTTACACTGTTCAAAATTTGCTGTAAAGAAATGTTAAAATTCTGAAATGAAGGTTGCTAGACATTTAACATTTCAAAAACGGACATATTGACGTAAAGGAGTGTTATTACGGTCACCAAACCATGAAAGATGATAACAAAGTATGGTAAAATTACGGTTGCCTGTATATTACTGAAATACGTTCTGGAAAAGTATATTTTTAGGGAGAATTTCTGATTAAAATTACGGTTCTTTAACAGTGTACCGATTTAATCCTTTTTTTATTTAAAGGGCAAATAATCCGAGATATTGAATGAACACTGATGTTTCTCAACAATGTATCCCTTTGTTTGAAGGGCAAACAGTACGAGATGTTTCAATAGACTTTAATGTTTCTTACCGATTTATCTCCTAACTGTTTAACAGCACAGGGCAAATATGCCACGGCATTTGTATGGACTGTGATGTTTCTTGTCTGTGGAGTTGGAAAATAGGGTCCCATGTAGAGACCGGTACCTAAAGCTGCTCCCAAGATAACGTGACCTGAAAAATATAAGCAAGGGTCAATTATAGTAGTCATTGTTTCTATGGATGCTACGCTATCAAAATGTTATTATTATTATTATTATTATTATTATTATTATTATTATTATTATTATTATTATTATTATTATTATTATTATTATTATTAGAGAAACATTGGCCATGTCGCCCGATTTTAATCACCTGATTCTATTAATCAATTAACAAATAATATTTCATCTTTTAAACAAACTGTATGAATTTCACTTGGCATAAAATTTCTTTCCTTTAGATATCAAAATGTTGTAATATCTAGAGATTTCGGTAACGTCAGCGTCCATGTTTTTCACCTATGTTGAATGTATTTTTCTACTTTCAGTTTCACCATGGATATTCCGACAACTTTTCACGCCCGTTAACCAACAAACTTCAATAGCTTTTTTATTTTCAGTATTCATAAAATTGATAATTGAAGAATTTTATGTGATACTCACAAACAGAAAATTAATATCCATTAACTGTTTCACTTTTGAATAACGTAAAAATGTTTCTATAACAATGTACACTTATGATTCACCAGATAGATGCTTGATATTAGATATTACTCTATTTTTTTTTCAATATATAATATTTTTCCAGTTTTAAAAAGGAATCTGCTAATATTATTTCAATGTTTATAATCTATCAGAGAAAGGATTATATTTTCAATAAAATCTTGGAACAACGATCTCATATCATCCAATACTTTTCCCGTATAGATATCAGTTATATGTGGATTAATTGCAAATAAATAACATTCAATCTACACCCATAAGAATATACGAACAGTTTAATATATTTGGAAAGTAATGCAAAATATTAAAATGCTAAAGTTTGTACCCTCGCAAAGAGTACAGAGTCGGAAATAAATAAAATCCTTTACAAATTAGCGAAACCCAGAAAGAGTCCTCGCGAGTAGAATTTTTTTTTTTTTTTAAAGAGACTTGAAGTCAAATGTAGACTTCAAGGAGACGTCTTGAATCCAGCAGGGAGGCCTCGACGTTCATCCAGTTTCATTCCAATGCTCGTCCTGTAAGACTGGCAATAGCCAGGTCCGCGAGGAGTGTTCAGGGAAACAGAACTTTCGTCCAACTAGTCATCGCTTGGCCTGGGAAAGTCAGTCCAGCTGGAAAGGAGAGGAAAGTTTTGATTAGAGCAAGATTCTTAAGTGAGGTTTATTTTCATTGTTAGTGAGTATAATTAAAAGGGAAAAAAAATTTTTAATTGTTTCTCTCGATCTCAGTCTGTCTTATTAATGGTGTTAACCATGATATCCCACAGACCCCTTATTCTCTCTCTCTCTCTCTCTCTCTCTCTCTCTCTCTCTCTAAAAATTCAATTAATCAGGCATATATGTTAATCAAACTTAGACCCCTTATTCTCTCTCTCTCTCTCTCTCTCTCTCTCTCTCTCTCTCTCTCTCTCTCTAAAAATTCAATTAATCAGGCATATATGTTAATCAAACTTAGACCCCTTATTCTCTCTCTCTCTCTCTCTCTCTCTCTCTCTCTCTCTCTCTCTCTAAATTCAATTTATCAAGTATATGACATGGGAATCAAACTCAGATGACCTGTTCTCTCTCTCTCTCTCTCTCTCTCTCTCTCTCTCTCTCAAAATTCTATTTATTAAGTGTATAACATGGGAATCAAACTCAGACCCCCGATTCTCTCTCTCTCTCTCTCTCTCTCTCTCTCTCTCTCTCTCTCTCTCAATTAATCATGTATATGAGAATCAAACTTAGTCCCCCCTCTCTCTGTCTCTCTCCCAAAATTCAATTTATCAAGTATATAACCGCGGAATCAAACTCAGACCCCCTATTCTCTCTCTCTCTCTCTCTCTCTCTCTCTCTCTCTCTCTCTTTCAAAATTCTATCAAGTATATGACATGGTAGACACAAAATTTTTACATGAATTTAGAAATTATTGTTGATTATGAGCAAGAAAAACATGTGTAAACGGCTAATTTGAAACGTTTTCTAATTATTGCAGGACTTACTGTTTCATTACGAAATAAAGCCTAATTTTATATTAAGGGGAGAGATAACCAGATAGAAAAAATAAATTATATATGATAAAAAAAAGAATTAACATTATTTTTTCTAGTGTCATCATACATCATTGAGTTTCCTACATGAGGAAGTGAAAAGAGGTAATGTAATAAGTGTTTTTAAATCTAATTTTTCATATATATATATATATATATATATATATATATATTATATTATATACACACATATATGCTCTATGTTTGCTCATAAGGTCTTTTTCATTCCTATTGACCTTACCCTAATAATTATTATCAGAATACCAGTAATATATATTTTCTTTTATTATACCTATGACATTCATTTCAAAGTTTAAGAATAATTATCAGAAACCTATTTCCATATTAGAAACTTCCAGATATCATATTTAAAATTCATCTCTTAAATACTATTAACAAAGTAATAATTTCCTACCCCAGTTCTCGAAATTATGTTCGTATATATTTATCTAATAATTTTTCAAAATTTAGGTCACAATGACCTGAAATGTACCCTCATATATTATTCTAATATTTTTTTTTCTCTTAATTTGTGTCACAATGACCTGACGGGTTCGTAATAATTGTCCCCAAAGCAAAAGTTTCTCCCATTAACGATCAATATAAAATGAGAAATAACTCGCCGAGTTTATAAAACACGAAAAGTTTTTTTTTTTCTCTTGCAATTATTTGAGAGCCTAAGAAGTTCTAACTCATCTTCTAAAAGTTTTAAACTCTAGTTCAAATATAATTTAAAAGTATATCCTTTTTTTCGTTTATACGTTTTACATCTTGAATACTTTCAAGCCATTATTTCTCAACTCGTCTTCGAAGTGAATCAAATATGAGTAACTGATACTCGAAAACTTATAGTATCGAGTTTGAAAATGTGGTAATATACATTTTTTGGCATTCAATTGCTGAAAAAGACTCTGCTCTTTAGAATTCTAAAGCTGTAATTTTTTTCTGATACAATACGCAGGAATATTGTAGGTACTTCGACAAAATGAGTATTATTAGGATATAAGAAACCATTTTACTTTATCAATTTATAAAAGTATAACACCCTTTTTTACTAAATGGTGTGATACATACAACACTCCTTCAGATTTTAGATTATTATTATTATTATTATTATTATTATTATTATTATTATTATTATTATTATTATTATTATTATTATTATTGTTATCAGTCCCTTAATAAGAAAAAAGTAGTAGTAAAAATATGATTGATATATATACAATAACTGAACGTGGATTGCAAAAACATAAAGGTGCCATAATATAATATCCTAAACGCATCTACAAATCTTATATAATAAATCACAATAATATTCCCGCAAACCAAATTAAAAGATAGATTTGAACAGGTGGAAATTCAAAGCGATTGTCAAGATTGTCTGTTATGTAACGAGATACAACTCAGAGGTAACACAAGTGTCAATTGTATTCCGTTTGCAATCTGGCTGACAGGAAGTAATTGTCCACCCTCCAAGTGCTTGTATTACTTCTGGCATTTATGGGAATGTTAATTATAGCTTTAATGTAAGATGACCATCTGATGAACTGACTTTATTTGTGTATCCTTGTCATTTTAGAATGCTCATAGGAATACTTACATTGGCGAAAATTGAAAAGACATGCAGCTGACTTCAAGAGAACACATGCATGAATAAAGCTGAGTAGTTAAGGATATTTATTAACGTATTAATTAAGTCTATCCTACGGCAGTTGACTGGATCATGACCATCTCTTAAAATATATGTTTAAATAAGAATCATAAATTTTCAGAACATTGGTGTCATTTTCTAGCAGACAATAAAAGACGGTAATAATATGCAGTAAAGTCAAATAAACTCGACTGTTTTTCAATTATAAAAGCCATACTTGAAATGATAAAATATATATTTTTTTCACACCAACTTTCTAGGTTTAAAATAAAAAACTAAAGTTTTCTGATAGATTGCAAACATGGTTAAATATTTTTTTTCAAATACCGGTCATGTGAAAAGGAATATCAGTCAACAGTTTCAAGAAATAGCTTTTCTCCTTTAAAGTTTTTTTTTTTTTTTTTTTTTTTTTTTTTTTAAAGAGATTGATTTTTTTCTTTTTTTTTCTTTTTAATTTTGGTTATTGTTTTATATCAATAAATCAAATGTTTTCCGGGAAAGTTATAAGGATAATTTCAAGAGATAAAATTGTATACGTATAGTTTGAATCATAGTGCACCAATGTATATAAGTCATTTAGTAAAAAGTAAGAATTATTAGGTTATCATTAACTTAGCTATATGATCAGGCAAAATTTATTTATTTCATTTAACAGCCGAATTATTTCATGAGTCACCATCGATGATAATAGTTAGTAAAAATGAAGTATATGTTTATATAGATTACAGAGATTTGTCGTACAATATATGAACTGCTCCTGAAACCAATGGTAGATAAAAAAAATAATTGTAAACTCAAAAGACAATATAAATATTTAGGATACATGTAAGTTTCCTAAAAAAAAATGGGTTGCCATTGACTTCTTTCCAAAAAGATTTTTTACAGTAATATATATTCGTTCAAATATCTGTGTAGCACAAGGTAATGCTCAAGGGAATAAATGGAGAAAATTGACTGCCATTGACGTCTTTCTAAATAGATATTTAAAATAATATATATTACTTCAAAAAACTCTGTAGCACATGAAAATCATCGGGGGAATAAATGGAGTTAGGTTAGAACCAAAAGTATACATGAACAAACATTGCGATTGGGAGATTTAGGCTGAAAAGAGTATCTCCATCGGCTTTAAATGACATTTAAGGCAACGTGTCTTCTTTAAATAGCTTCTTTGTCGATGTAGAGATGATGTTTTGTTTGTTAATCAATCGACTATTTCGATGTTTTGCTTTTATAGTTTGAGAAGATACATCCCTCGATTAGAAAACTCGCACACACAATTATACAGTATATACAGTATATATATATATATATATATATATATATATATTGGCTAACTCTCTTAGCCTTAGAATTCTTCCACGGTACACGTCTGGTGAGTCAAACCTCTAATTGATAACCTACAAAACGATAGGGCAAAAGCGACAAGTTTCAAAGGGCAGTCAGGAACAAAAGGACGGCTATTTGTCGAGAGGGACAGTCATTTGCATATGAATGGGTAGGCCAACTTACAGGGTTGCCAGGTGGGCCTTTTTCAGGCCAAAAACCTAAAATTTGTCCCTTTTTAAAATGGTTGGCTTTTAGTAATATCATGAAAACAGGTTGACCTCAAATGCTATATTTTTGGCCTTATAGTATACTAATGGGTTGGCCTTTTCAAGCTGCTTTTGATTAGAAGTTGGCCTTTTTTCACTTAGAAAACCTGGCAATCCTGACCAAGGTTGGTGCCTGACAAAAATTACTGACGGCTTGGAAATATGAATTGTAGGGGAAGGAAGTAAGTCTCTGGTAAAACATATAATAATAAAAGGGGAGGATATTAGCGTTGTCAACAACAACAATATTTTTGAATGAAGGTAGATTCTCCATTGTTTTAGAAACGAAAGGCGTCTTTTCCGTAAAAATAAAAACAGACTTATATTAAACGCTATATACTTACCGTTCACAATACAAAAGAAAAACTATCAACAGAGTAAGACTAGGTACAGTATTTTGTAATAAGAACTCTTCTCGCATCATGTTCACTCCGCATTTTTGCAGTTAGAACTGTATCTAAATTTATAAAGAAGGAATTAATAAAACAGTAATGTTATCCTAACCTTAATTTGTTCGAAATAAAGACCGGAAAATTATTGATTAAATTAACAAAGATTATCCGAGTATAAAAAGAGTAATTTATTTGGACTGTCTGATGTTATAGAATTTTACCTTTCTTCGATTAACAGGATTAACAAGCTATGACAAAGAGGGTCGGGCAATGGCTGCTGAAGACTCAGCAAGTAGACCCTCAAACCCACATCCTTAGCTCACAAGAATGGAGAGGTTACAGACACTACAAGAAACTATCCTGCTGAAGGGGGACTTGAACCCCAGTCTGGCAGACTGGCAGGCAGGTACGTTTTCAATACTCCATTACAACCCATAAAGGTTTCTTGCGTTTAAGACAAGATAATACCATTCACTGAAATTCCCTCTATTGAATACGTTAGCACAAATGATTGTTTGGAAGTGGATGCTTCACATAGAGATATCTATCTTATATCATAGATTTAGAAATTGGCTGATTATATAACGAGTTATTTCATTTGAATAGATAAGAAAAAAATCTACCAATGCTCTTATTCATGAATATTAATTGATGAATATGTTTGATGCCACAAATAATCATATACTTGAAGGTGTACCTCAAATTGGTAACGCATGAAACATCTAGACGGAAGTATATAAGCAAATAGAACAATGGCCCAACTACACTGCAAACTGTTGTGGGAAATGACAACGCTCCGGAGGCACTGACATTGGGGACGAAAGTACTTTTGAACTCTAGTTATTCTGAAAGGGCGAATAACTTCACAATTTAAACTGCGTAGCAAGAGAGAGTACAGCCTCGACGACATGACATCGGCTTTGCTACAACGGTGGAATTTGGAGCGTACGTAATGATGGTCTGGGTGGAAGTGACAACGTTGTTTTGTTGCTGAGAAAATGCTGATACAGCAATGCCATAGTGTAACATGGTGGAAAGGGTGGTACCTAGAACGGGGGTTCGATATGAATCAAATCCAGTGCCAATTGTGTTGACCGATGCAGTAACGTCACTGACAGGTGAATGCCAGACTGGGGTTCTATTCCAGCTCAAACTCGTTTGTCTATTTGGCCTCTGCCACCTCACCATCCTTTTAGGCTAAGGAGAGCCTATAGTCATCAGCAGCTATAACTATTGTCTGGCCCTCCTAGGTCCTAGCTTGGGTGGAGAGGAGGCATGGGCACTGAACATATGTGTATATGCTTAGAGCATTGTCCTGCTCGATAGAGCAATATCACAATCCTTTGCCCCTGCCATTAATGACCGACCTTTAAACCTTTAAACCAACGGAGTTTGAGAATCTAGATTTTCTGAAGGAGCGAGTTGACTCCATGAGTAAGAAATGATATCTGAATATATTACGTCAAACTTGTTGAGCTTGTGGAATCATAAGCATTGTCGAACGAAGGGGATCTAGTAAAATCAGACAAGAGATACATTACAGCTTTGTGAAAACTCTTCCATTTATTAGATAATCAATGTTAAAGTTTCCCATTATCAACCATTGATAGATTTTTTTTTTTTTTAAACCTTTATGTTGAAGTATAAATCCCTGTCTCATATATTCTAGATTAGGCCAAAGATTCACGTGAGAAAAAGTTCTGCAGGATAATTGCTTCGGCAAAAAATATTAAATTGGGCAAATATATGGAGTTTTCTTTTTTATCGGAGAGATGCTACCTTCCTTTCATGAGTGTTGAAAATATCGACTCTATACGTAAAGGAACAGGGCTGAAAGAGTATAGATTATTATTATTATTATTATTATTATTATTAGCTAAGTCACAACCCCACTGGGAAAAGCTGGAGGCTTTAAGACCAAGGGGTCCAATAGAGAATAATATAAAACACACATACACACACACATACACACACACACACGCACACATATATATATATATATATATATATATATTCGATTGTACGAACTAATAATTTTTATACTGCCATAGAATATGTAATTAAAAAACTGGTACATAAGAATTTTGAAATTAATCATATGTGAATCAACCACAAATACACCCTTCTTT
>NC_090726.1:17258347-17263347 GCF_036898095.1 Palaemon carinicauda | reverse complement strand
GTGGCCAAGTGGCTTAGTCACTGTCTATACAAGCTTGCCGACCAGGGTTCTATTCCCGGCCGGAGCCAAGCTCTTGTCTTTGTGTGATTTCGCCTGGGGCTCTGATCCCGAGGTCGTTAAGAGAATCCAGACATTAATGTATCAAAAATATATATGGCTTATTTGAATATGAAAAACACATAAAAATGTGCAAAATTTATCATTAATTGAATGTCAAGTAACAAACTACCAATTAGCTACGATGGTGAAGATGGGTTGATTTCAATTCTAAATACAAAAATACCTGAAATCGACAGGTATAAGTACAGAAGAATTGTCATTGACTTTTATCTTTCTTCGTGGCCAAGTGGCTTAGTCACTGTCTATACAAGCTTGCCGACCAGGGTTCGATTCCCGGCCGGAGCCAAGCTCTTGTCTTTGTGTGATTTCGCCTGGGGCTCTGATCCCGAGGTCGTTAAGAGAATCCAGACATTAATGAATCAAAAATATATATGGCTTATTTGAATATGAAAAACACGTAAAAATTTGCAAAATTTATCATTAATTGAATGCCAAGTAACAAACTACCAATTAGCTACGATGGTGAAGATGGGTTGATTTCAATTCTAAATACGAAAATACCTGAATTCGACAGGTATAAGTACAGAAGAATTGTCATTGACTTTTATCTTTCTTCGTGGCCAAGTGGCTTAGTCACTGTCTATACAAGCTTGCCGACCAGGGTTCGATTCCCGGCCGGAGCCAAGCTCTTGTCTTTGTGTGATTTCGCCTGGGGCTCTGATCCTGAGGTCGTTAAGAGAATCCAGACATTAATGTATCAAAAATATATATGGCTTATTTGAATATGAAAAACACGTAAAAATGTGCAAAATTTATCATTAATTGAATGCCAAGTAACAAACTACCAATTAGCTACGATGGTGAAGATGGGTTGATTTCAATTCTAAATACAAAAATACCTGAATTCGACAGGTATAAGTACAGAAGAATTGTCATTGACTTTTATCTTTCTTCGTGGCCAAGTGGCTTAGTCACTGTCTATACAAGCTTGCCGACCAGGGTTCGATTCTCGGCCGGAGCCAAGCTCTTGTCTTTGTGTGATTTTGCCTGGGGCTCTGATCCCGAGGTCGTTAAGAGAATCCAGACATTAATGTATCAAAAATATATATGGCTTATTTGAATATGAAAAACACGTAGAAATGTGCAAAATTTATCATTAATTGAATGCCAAGTAACAAACTACCAATTAGCTACGATGGTGAAGATGGGTTGATTTCAATTCTAAATACAAAAATACCTGAATTCGACAGGTATAAGTACAGAAGAATTGTAATTGACTTTTATCTTTCTTCGTGGCCAAGTGGCTTAGTCACTGTCTATACAAGCTTGCCGACCAGGGTTTGATTCCCGGCCGGAGCCAAGCTCTTGTCTTTGTGTGATTTCGCCTGGGGCTCTGATCCCAAGGTCGTTAAGAGAATCCAGACATTAATGTATCAAAAATATATATGGCTTATTTGAATATGAAAAACACGTAGAAATGTGCAAAATTTATCATTAATTGAATGCCAAGTAACAAACTACAAATTAGTTACGATGGTGAAGATGGGTTGATTTTAATTCTAAATACAAAAATACCTGAATTCGACAGGTATAAGTACAGAAGAATTGTCATTGACTTTTATCTTTCTTCGTGGCCAAGTGGCTTAGTTACTGTCTATACAAGCTTGCCGACCAGGGTTCTATTCCCGGCCGGAGCCAAGCTCTTGTCTTTGTGTGATTTCGCCTGGGGCTCTGATCCCGAGGTCGTTAAGAGAATCCAGACATTAATGTATCAAAAATATATATGGCTTATTTGAATATGAAAAACACATAAAAATGTGCAAAATTTATCATTAATTGAATGCCAAGTAACAAACTACCAATTAGCTACGATGGTGAAGATGGGTTGATTTCAATTCTAAATACAAAAATACCTGAATTCGACAGGTATAAGTACAGAAGAATTGTCATTGACTTTTATCTTTCTTCATGGCCAAGTGGCTTAGTCACTGTCTATACAAGCTTGCCGACCAGGGTTCGATTCCCGGCCGGAGCCAAGCTCTTGTCTTTGTGTGATTTCGCCTGGGGCTCTGATCCCGAGGTCGTTAAGAGAATCAAGACTTTAATGTATCAAAAATATATATGGCTTATTTGAATATGAAAAACACGTAAAAATGTGCAAAATTTATCATTAATTGAATGCCAAGTAATAACTACCAATTAGCTACGATGGTGAAGATGGGTTGATTTCAATTCTAAATACAAAAATACCTGAATTCGACAGGTATAAGTACAGAAGAATTGTCATTGACTTTTATCTTTCTTCGTGGCCAAGTGGCTTAGTCACTGTCTATACAAGCTTGCCGACCAGGGTTCGATTCCCGGCCGGAGCCAAGCTCTTGTCTTTGTGTGATTTCGCCTGGGGCTCTGATCCCGAGGTCGTTAAGAGAATCCAGACATTAATGTATCAAAAATATATATGGCTTATTTGAATATGAAAAACACGTAAAAATGTGCAAAATTTATCAATAATTGAATGCCAAGTAACAAACTTCCAATTAGCTACGATGGTGAAGATGGGTTGATTTCAATTCTAAATACAAAAATACCTGAATTCGACAGGTATAAGTACAGAAGAATTGTCATTGACTTTTAACTTTCTTCGTGGCCAAGTGGCTTAGTCACTGTCTATACAAGCTTGCCGACCAGGGTTCGATTCCCGGCCAGAGCCAAGCTCTTGTCTTTGTGTGATTTCGCCTGGGGCTGTGATCCCGAGGTCGTTAAGAGAATCCAGACATTAATGTATCAAAAATATATATGGCTTATTTGAATATGAAACACACGTAAAAATGTGCAAAATTTATCATTAATTGAATGCCAAGTAACAAACTACCAATTAGCTACGATGGTGAAGATGGGTTGATTTCAATTCTAAATACAAAAATACCTGAATTCGACAGGTATAAGTACAGAAGAATTGTCATTGACTTTTATCTTTCTTCGTAGCCAAGTGGCTTAGTCACTGTCTATACAAGCTTGCCGACCAGGGTTCGATTCCCGGCCGGAGCCAAGCTCTTGTCTTTGTTTGATTTCGCCTGGGGCTCTGATCCCGAGGTCGTTAAGAGAATCCAGACATTAATGTATCAAAAATATATATGGCTTATTTGAATATGAAAAACACATAAAAATGTGCAAAATTTATCATTAATTGAATGCCAAGTAACAAACTACCAATTAGCTACGATGGTGAAGATGGGTTGATTTCAATTCTAAATACAAAAATACCTGAATTCGACAGGTATAAGTACAGAAGAATTGTCATTGACTTTTATCTTTCTTCGTGGCCAAGTGGCTTAGTCACTGTCTATACAAGCTTGCCGACCAGGGTTCGATTCCCGGCCGGAGCCAAGCTCTTGTCTTTGTGTGATTTCGCCTGGGGCTCTGATCCCGAGGTCGTTAAGAGAATCCAGACATTAATGTATCAAAAAATATATATGGCTTATTTGAATATGAAAAACACGTAAAAATGTGCAAAATTTATCATATATATATATATATATATATATACATAAATACAGTATATATTTATATATATATATATATATATATATATCTATATATATGCATATTATTAAACCATATATCATATATATATATATATATATATATATTCATATATATATATATATATATATATATATGAGTATTTTCGTACGTTGTTTATCTCTCCGTAAAAATATAATGAATAGTGAAACACTGCATGACACGTCCATTAATATTAGAGGCGCTGAGGAAGTGAAGCGTTTAATAGAAAGAAGAAAAATACATATAGTTTTATGACAAAGGAGAATAACGAGGAAAGAGACAGTGAGGGAGAAGTAATAAAAATGGCCTGGGAATTTTGGTCAAAAAGGTACACAAATTCCACACTTCCGATATGATAAAAGATGTAATCTTAGGTAAAAGGAGCCTTGGGATGATGGAATAATTATTTCTGGATTTTTTTTTACCTCGAAATATTTATTCGTTATTAATCATACTCCCATTGGCATTAATGACCATTAATACTATGATGCCAGGTAAACAATAATCATTAATTTATCAAAGTTTGGCGAATGCAAAATATTGAAACGAGGTAAAGGTATTTCATATCATCTCGGGAAAAGATACAGAAAGTGTGAGGGTACTTAGGAAGTTTGTATTTAATAATACGATAAGAGTGATTTTAAGGTTTACTATGATAAGAGGTAAATAGGTTAGAAGAGAGGCCTCAGTGTTTGTTAAAGGATTTTTTAATGGCTGATGTTTTAAATGGTACTGTGCTAGTTTGGCCAAGTAAAGAAAAACTAGGTAAACTAGTGGAAAAGTGTTAACGTTTTTATTGTAGTGGTTAAAGGTTACAGTAATAGTGAGTAGAAGTACGGTAATGATATTAAATTTAAAACGGGAGGTGAAGTAATGGATACTATAAATGGACGGTAGAACAACGCTGGTTGATTCATGCATGTATAGAAGAGAAAATGTAGCACAAGATGGTAAAATAGGAGAGGTGGTGAGTCATAGAATAAGTAAAGTGAGAAAACTATCAGGATGACGTGAAAAATAATAATAAAAGACTTGAATCCAAAGTGAAATTATATGGAGGGATACAGGGAGAGGGTGGCTTTGATATCAAGGAAACAAAAGATCAATTGCAATATAGGGGCAAATGGTGCACTGTGTTTAAAGGAGATTAACGTGCTGCTGGTGAGCCTTCTTAGAAAGTTCAACAAGAGACCACTTCCGTTATAGTTTTACTGACGGATACGAATGAAGCAATGACTACTGTGATTTTCTACAGGGCCACCATCCCATCTGTTACAGAAACTCCGTGATATTTTCTTATCCATTCTTTATGAAATGTCATCATATAACCATTCAGGAATTTATCGAAAAACTTTATAGTAACTGGAAATATGGTT
>NC_090726.1:17255284-17257847 GCF_036898095.1 Palaemon carinicauda | reverse complement strand
TTGGAAATATTGAGTTTTCAATAAAAGCTTTTTTATTGTTTTTTTTCGTTTAATGCATCCTTAAGTAACCTTTTTATATACACACACATATATATATATATATATATATAATATATATATATATATAATATATATATATATATATATATATATATATATATATATCTACATATATATATATATATATATATATATAAATATATATATATATATATATATATATATATGTATACATATATATATACATATATATATATATATATATATATATATATATATATATATATATATATATATATATATATATATAAAACTGAATTCAGTTTTTTGTTCTTTGGGTGTAGGCATTGTTGTTGTGATCTCATAAAATCTGAAATGCTACAATGTCTTTTCAGATAGCAGTGTGTCTGAAAAAGAAGAGAATATGTATAGTGCAACTTATGCATAGTGCAATATGTCATTAGAATCTATCCAATAGATGCCTTGATAAATGAGATGTACAAGTGATATATTTTCTCGGTTGCGTGTTCATACACTTTGCTGTTTATCTGCTCACAATATCTTCTTGTGACTGTTCAGATTTTTTTAGCACCTATACATAGTCCTAGATGAATTATAAAAATACAATGCCAAGATAAATTGTTTTTGCCATCCTCCTAACTGATGCAACTATAGTCATAAAAAATAATTTTTATTCCATGTATATATAAATAGTTGTAAAAAATAAAAATAAATAGTTTATTTTAGGTGATGCATATATTTATAGTTGTGAGTTTGTGGGTTACAGAAATATACACATCCTTTTGATTTATTTAATATTTGGAATAACCCCCCCCAATATATATATATATATATATATATATATATATATATATATATATATATATATATATATATATATATATATATATATATATATATATATATATACATATATATATATATATATATATATATATATACATATATATATATATATATATATATATATGTGTATATAAGTGATACTTAATCTTAAATTTTACATCTTTTAACTAACATTACGGAATGAAAGCGGATATGTTAGTAATATATTATTTATTTATTTTACCATAGCTTCGATCAATGTTTTCATACGATATGAAATTCGATGAAGTTCCTGGACTCACTAATCCAGAATTTCTCCTTTTTTAGGTACTAATTACAACATAAATTCCGGTTCATAAAACCTCAGAGAGGAAAAAGATTGTCAGTGGAATTAGTGTAATTGGACAATAAATTTCCCTATTTTTTTTTTTTTTTTTTTATTTCGATCGATGTTTTCATACGACAGGAAATTCAATGAAACTTACCGGACTCAAAAGTGTGGAATTTCTTAATTTTCTCCGTTCTAATTCCACATTAAATCCTTTCCATAAAACACCTGAGCCGGAAAAGGATTTTGGTGGAATTGCACTTGTGGAATCGCAAAATCGCTTTGGGAGAATGGCAGGTGGCGCATGCAATTGATCAAAGGTAAAGTCAGATCGGTCTAATCATGCATGGAGAAGCATCAGTGGATTTTCGATATCAATGCATTGTAAAATGAAAAAAAAGGGTACTTATTCTCATTCCCCGGTGTTCCTTCATACACTTTTTTACACTTCAGTGGTTTTAAAACTATCATTATTACTGTTAGTATTGTTGCTATGATAGTTATTTGTTTTTACATTATTATTATTATTATTATCATTATTATTATTATTATTATTATTATTATTATTAGATAAGCTACAACCATACTTGGAAAAACAAGATGCTATAAGCCCAAGGGCTCTAGCAGGGAAAAATAGCCCATCGAGGAAAGGAGATAAAGAAATAGATAAAAGATATAAGAAGAAATGAACACTTAAAAATAGCTTAGCAGGATTCCTGTTAAGTTACCAGCAGCCATTCTCTGGCACCCCTGGTCTAAGCTTTTGTGAGAATGGGCTTGTGAGCTCACCATATGTACCGTACATGTGATCAGTCTCTATGGCATTTGGCCTACTAGCTTGAGTAGTGTCACTTTCCCTTACCTCTGGCATTCGTGAACAGCTCTTAAGCTTTTAATAACCTACATAAAACAACTTTATATTAAATGTATTTATCTTAAGAATAAGTTATTAAATCTCTTAGTGATATCCCTTAATATACATTTTATATCAATATGTTACATTTGAAGGGGATGTAATATAAACTGTAATAAATAAACTAACATGTAATGAATTATAAGACCAATGATAGAAATCAATAAAAGACCTAGAACTATCTTATAAATGGAAGCGTTTTAGAGAAGCATTAACCTCAGTGACATATATAATTATTATTATTATTATTATTATTATCATTATTATTATTACCAGCCAAGATGCAACCCTAGTTGGAAAAGCAAGATGCTATAAGCCCAAGGGCTCCCAATAGGGAAAAATAGCCCAGTGAGGAAAGGAAATAAGGAAATTAATAAAAGAGGAGAATAAATTAACAATAAATCATTCTAAAAACAGTGACAACGTCAAAACAGGTATGTCCTATATAAACTATTAACAACGTCAAAAACAGATAT
>NC_090726.1:17227784-17235284 GCF_036898095.1 Palaemon carinicauda | reverse complement strand
AATGGCATCTGAACTTTTTGTAATTTTATTTTATATATTTGGGAAGAAGAAAGACTGTAGACTTCAAATATTCTTTGGATTTATAAAGAGAATTCTAAAAAGAAGAAAATATAAAGGATTATATAATTAAGATCCATAGCTCTGTAATTTCATGAGATTTGGATAATCATATATATTAGTTTGAAATAAATTTAATAGTTGGTAACCAGTTGATTATTTGTCATCAGTAATCTTACACTCTTATAGATACTGATGCATCATATTAACTATTAAATTTGATATCTAAACTTTAAAGCTTCTAATTATTTGAGAAATTTCATAAGTTTATAGTTGAAGACATAATAATTTGATGGTTTTATGTTTTTAGTTATATGTTTTACTAATAACATGCACCTATCAACTTAACGTAATATGCACAAACTGACATAACAGAAAGGCTTAGGACATAGAGGCTGTGAGCTATGATATTCCGGGTGGGATTTAGGTTTTATAATTATCATTGTTATATTATGCTATTATAGAATAAAACCTAGATGTAAGTTAAGGGCCACTACACCAGAAGACTTATATATCCACTGGTCGAGCATTTGAAAATATCTTATTTTAGACCACGCTTGGGTGGTTATTAAAAAATTAACAACTTAAAAAAAGAAAAATGTCAATAAAATGCTTCTGAATACTTGAAATAATGTCAGAAATTAATTTCCCGTCCCAAAATATCCCTATATCAAAATTAGGGATCAAATATCTAGGGCATAAATTGAAATTTCAGATTTCAGGGGCGGCAGATATATAGGGCGCTCCCCTAAATTCAGCCCACATTTTATTGGGGTATATAATGATTAAAACATTTCTTTTAACATCCATAGATGACATTTTAGTCATAGAATTTAGTGCTATACTCCATGGTCACTAGATTGGGCTTTTGACCCAACTTTATGGAAACCGTATAGAAGTAAAAGTGTCATCTTTAAACACTATTATTATTATTATTATTATTATTATTATTATTATTATTATTATTATTATTATTATTATTATTATTATTATTATTATTATCATTATAACTTGCTAAGCTACAACCCAAGTTGAAAAAGCATATTGCTCTGAGCCCAGGGGCTCCAACGGGGAAAATAGCCGAGTGAGGAAAGGAAAGAAGAAAAAATAAAATATTTTAAGAACAGAAATATTGAAATAGATATTCCATATATAAGCTATAAAAACTTTAACAAAACAATAGCAAGGGAAATAAGATAGAATAGTGTGCCCGAGTGTACCCTCAAGTAAGAGAACTCTAACCCAAGAGAGCGGAATACCATGGGACAGAGGCTATGGCACTACCCAAGTCCTAGAGAACAATGGTTTAATTTTGTGATATCCTTCTCCTAGAAAAGCTGCTTACCAGGCCCTTTACCTTTATCAAGAGGAAAGTTGCCACTGAACAATTACAGTGCAGCATTTAACCCCTTGGTTGAAGAAAAAACTTTTCACATTGACGAATTTCAAATAAGTTTGGTTTTGAATGAAATCAATGACCTTAAAGGTAGAATCCTTTCAACATTTAAAAGGATATGCCAAGCCCAGTAATTGCAAACAAGATAATTATGATAATAACCTTTCATATACTTGAGTGCTAAGCATTATAACTAATATAGGAAACGATTCTCTTTAGAGTAATAATATATGTGTATAAACTATTAGAGAATGGAACTAACTAATTTAGGTAATGTGTTTCAAAGCAAGGTTTAGAATCCTTTTGCATAATCAAAATATCAGTCCCAGAATTATATTAGCTATGAGAATACCAATTGTATTTATTGATAGAGAATGCAACGAATCTTTATTGATAGATATTATTTTGTTCTAATTAATTTTTGTTCACCTTTTCTTAGAAAAACTACTACTAATACTACTACTACTACTACTACTACTACTACTACTCTCTCTCTCTCTCTCTCTCTCTCTCTCTCTCTCTCTCTCTCTCTCTCTCTCTCTCTCTCTCTCTCTCTCTCTCTTAACAGAAATAAAGAAAAGCATTACAATTACATTGCTTAAGAAATGTATAATTGTTGGTGGATGCAAGTGGATCACAATACAAATATATATATATATATATATATATATATATATATATATATATATATATATATATATATATATATATATATATATATATATATATATATATATATATATATATATAGTCTCTCTCTCTCTCTCTCTCTCTCTCTCTCTCTCTCTCTCTCTCTCTCTCTCTCTCTCTCTCTCTCTCTCTCTCTCTTATAATAAGGAAGATAAAATAAAAAGTTGGCCACTCCCGGGAAAAACATAATGAAAGTTTCTTGACAAGCTCTTGAAATTCCCCAGGAGAGCTACTTGTTATAACTTACGATGGCCCATTAACCGATGCAATTTTCTGTTTAGACCAGAAATTTGTTGTTTCATATCTTCGTTTCATTTAAAAAAATATATTTGTTAGCAAAGTAGTAAAATATTAAAGGGGAAACTAGTTTTTATATCCGAGATATTTATTTTAATCTCACTTAAAATATCTTATTTTTCCTGGTTTCCTTTCTTCGCTTGGCTATTTTCCCTGTTAGGGCCTTGTGCATATAGCATCCTGCTTTTTCTAGTAGGGTTGTAGATTTGCAAATAATAATAATAATAATAATAATAATAATAATAATAATAACAATAATAATAATAATAATAACAATAATAATAATAATAATAATAGTACTGTATTACGGGCTATATTACGAGGCTAAACATTTACTCATTCTTAAGGCTTACCACCACTAAGTGATATCTCACTTTTTGCAATATCTACATTACATAATTGTCATTGAAGGTTTAAAGGTCACTCATAAATATCAGAGGCAAATGACTGTGACAATGCTTAGAGACTTATCAAACCCACTGCCCACCCAAGCTAGGACCAGGATGGGCCAGGAAATGTCCGCTGATGACTCAGCAGGTAGACCTATAGGCTTTGTGAAATAAGTCTTTAGTTATCCTGTGTTATCTCGTAGAAGAAATACTAATTCCGATTCTCCTTTTTCTGTTATTGAGATGACTGTTACTATAAGGAAGGGGAGCGGCCTGTCTCACTGGTTTCACAAAGTGATTATCTTTCATTAATAGCTATATAGCACTAAGACAACATGATACCCTAATGGTCAAATGAAAAGTGCAACTTATTTTACTCTTGCCTTTCTCTATCTGTCCATTTTAGCTCAACGTTCTTTGTGTGTTCTGGAATGAGTGGTGACTATGATTTGGTTCTAAATAATAATAATTACTTTATTAGAGTCAAAGCAATGAAAGGTTTATTTTAACAATATTATGGCAATACAAGGTCAGTGAAGCCTGGTGCTCCATATAAAAGGCATTATACAAATTAAATTGATGGATGTAACCTTAGGGACTTTTCTATGACTACTCACCAGATGTAAATTTATCAAGTTTAATTCCAAATTTGTTTTATATTAATAAAATTACTTAGTTTTAACTGCATACTATGCTGCTGTACATTTTCATTGATTGTAATTATAAGCAATATCTTATGAAATGAGGAAACAAGTAGAAATAGCTCGATGTTTTATGACTGAAGAATATAAAAATTATTCTCAGTGAGTTATATGGAATTAATCTCCTTTGTGAAAGAGAGAATTGATATAAAACGTTATTATATAATAAAAATCTCAGCTACAGTTTATCCATTTTCTACATTAAATCTCATTTTAAATTCTTTAAAAAAAGTAAGTTGGAATCAATATTATGTTTTCTGGACAAAACTAACTATATATAGCGAATCAAATTTGCATAATTGAATCATTATGTATAGAAATATAATATTTCCTGAGAAAAATACAATTCAACATACCTGAAGTATGCGTGTAATGAAAGAGACAACAATAGTAAAGTTTCGTAAACTGTCTACATATATAAGAAGGTAACTCAACTTCAATAACTTACATGATGAAAAGTGACCTTCCTTTGATTATATTTGAAAATAGATTTTTTTTTATATTACGCGGCTTGTTTACGCGAATTGTTTTTTAATCTCTCAATGCAAACAAAATATCCATTATTTTTGACTGGGAAACAAAATTTGGAACATTACTAATTCAATTGCTTATTAAATGATACTTAATACCATGTAATTTTCGAAATAATAATAATAATAATAATAATAATAATAATAATAATAATAATAATAATAATAATAATAATAATAATAATAATAATAATAATAATAATAATAATAATGCACTTCATGCTTATGGAACATTTCCTAGTTGACGACAATCACCATATTTGTATGTTGGTGATACTGTCCATTTTAAAAACACATACAATTACGTTCTTTTTTGCTGAACTGATCAAACTAAGAATATTTAAACAACACACACACACATATACGCGCACACAAACACACACCCACACACACACACATACACACACATACATACACACACACACACACACACATATATATATATATATATATATATATATGTATATATATATATATATATATATATATATATATATATATATTAGTTATATATATATATATATATATATATATATATATATACATATATATATATATATATATATTTATGTATACTTGAAGCCCATGTATTTGTATAAACACACACACACATATATATATGTATACAAATATACATATATATGTATAAATATTCATATATACGTATATATATATATATATATATATATATATATATATATATATATATATATATATATATATATATATATATATATATATATATTTGTATATACATAGTCTTAACTTGATAGTAGTTTCCCTCTCAAGGACTAGCCACGTTCATGATTTCCCTAAGGTTCTGTCATAACCCAGGCTCCATATCGGGAAATTTCCACATCATTACACAGTTTAAGACTTTGCAAAGAAGAAAAATGTAGCGTAAAGCAAACTTTCATGCTTGCGAGGAGGGGTATGATTCAAAGCTTTATGGGCATTCAACAGAGATCTATCTATAGATTTGTATATATGTATATATATATATATATATATATATATATATATATATATATATATATATATATATATATATATTTATATATATATGTATATATATATATATATATATATATATATATATGTACTGTATATATATATATATATATATATATATTTATATATATATACTGTATATATATATATATATAACAGTATATATATATATATATATATATATATATATATATATATATATATATATATATATATATATAGTATATATATATATATATATATATATATATATATATATATATATATATGTATATACATATATAAAATATCTATATGATAATGGTAAGCACTATAAAATCCAACAGGGTTGGAATAGAATTAGCCGATCTCTCAAAACGAGGATAGAACTAGAATCCCAAAATATTCGGAACCACAATCAGACATAAATTGAGAAATAACTAAAGAAATGAGGGAGCACTAAATTGATGAAGAGAACACTGGGAACAGGGTGCCAACAGGTATTTATATTAAAGGATGAAAATGGAGATATTAACAAAATAAATCAAGTGATAATAGTTACAGAGGATTTCCATACAATTCTCTGCAATATCGATATAAGAAATAACTTTGCTAATGGAATGTGTGAAAAACTTGAGCCGGTACCTAAAGTGACAATAAGAGAAATAAAGAAAGAATCAAAAGACATAAATAGTGGCAAAGCATCAGGAGAATAGGGCGTAACAATTGGTTTAATAATAGAGGGAGCAGATATCATATTAATATAACTCGCTGAACTTTACACAAAATGTCTCCAAGAATGCTCTATACCAACAGCTTTGAAGAAAACCTCCATTTATTATGATAACTCCCAAAAAGGGAGGCACAAAAGACCTTAAAAATTACCTCACAATAACTTCACTCTCAGTAATATATAGAATTTTTACAAAATTCATATTTGGCTGATTAGAAATGACAGTAAAACTTTAATCGAAAATAAAGAGAAGGAAGGCTTTAGAAGCGAGTTTTTAATAGCTGACAATATCCATGGGATAAACCAGCTAGTGAAGTAATAAAAGAATATGACAAATCACTATATATACATAGCATGTATAGACTAAGAGAAAGATTTTGATTTAGTTAAAACTTCAGCAGCAATGAAATCCCTTCAATGAAAAGGAATAGATGAATCCTGTGTTAGAATATTTTGAAGGTATCTAAACGCAATGTACAGATATCCTTGAACTTCATAAAGATAGTTAAGAAATTCCGATTCGGAAATGAGTTACACAGGAAGACCCCACTTCAACATTATTCACACCATGCCTAAAAAAAAAGTTTTCAAAAATTTAGATCTGGAAAATGTATGAATTCATATTAAGGGAGGATACCTTAGCAACTTAAGAAAAAGTAGATCTTTTTGGCGATTCATGGAAGGAATTGTAAAGAGATGATAGAAGATTTCATTAAAAAAAGGGGAAATGTAGGGGCAAAATTAATATAGGTATAACTAAGATAATGTTTTATGGAAACGCAGAGAGACAAAAAATAGGGGTTATGGACGAACCACTAGATATTATTAATAAATGTACATACTTAGGACAGAGATTAAGTATTTTCCCAGAACACGAGACTAAAATTAAAGTAAGTATAAGAATGGGATGAAGAGCTTTTGGTAAGAAAAAAATTGAGATTATGAAAATAAAATGCCACTTTCTCTAAAAAGGAGAATAATCCTGTGGTCCTACTAGTATTAACTTGTACAATAGAAACTTGGAGTTTTACAAAAGCCTTATAACATAATCTACTTACAACTCAAAGAACTATGGAAAGAATAATGTTAGGATTAACACTTAGAGACAGAAAGGAGCAACATGAATACTAGAGCAAACGGAAGTAGGGGATATTCGAACAACATGTAAGAAAAGGAAATTGACATGGGTAAGATATATAATGAGAATGACCGATAACAGTTGAACATTAAAAATAAGCAAATGGATCCATAGCAATTGTAAAAGAAGTAAAGTAAGGTAGAGGAGATTATGGATTCACGAAAAGGCATTGAGAGAGCATAAAACGACACGACTGGATAGACATGTCACGGGCCTTTGTTCTGCAATGGACTAGTAATGACTAAGGATGATGATGAGAATATATATATATATATATATATATATATATATATATATATATATATATAAATATACATATATATATATAAATATATATATATATACATATATATAAATATACATATATATATATATAAATATATATATATATATATATATATATATATATATACAAATGTATATATATATATATAAATATATATATATATATATATATATATATATATATATATATATATATATACATATATATATATAGCTATATATGTATGTATATATATATTTATATATATATATATATATATATATATATATATATATTTATATATATGTATATAT
>NC_090726.1:17205284-17207784 GCF_036898095.1 Palaemon carinicauda | reverse complement strand
TGAGACAAAAGAAAATATTAAGGCCAGTTTTTAGAACACTTTGGCTGGCTATGGGTTTTAGGAATTTCAAAGAAAGGTTAATTGTATGCTCCTGAGGTGCATATCTCATTCGAGTTTTTGTTTACTGTTGTACCTATCAGAGAGAGAGAGAGAGAGAGAGAGAGAGAGAGAGAGAGAGAGAGAGAGAGAGAGTTAAGGAATATTGAACTAATGCCTATCAAATCACTGATAAATGAGAGAGAGAGAGAGAGAGAGAGAGAGAGAGAGAGAGAGAGAGAGAGAGAGAGAGAGAGAGAGAGAGAGAGAGGGGGGGGGCAGAAAGAAACTAATTGTAAACCAGAGGTAATAACTATATGATATTCCGTTAGAACTTATGATGATATTTATCAGCACAAAAATACATGATATAAAAGACAGCCTTTTGTAAAATAAAAACAGCCATTAATATATAATTCTCCAAAATAGCTCTAAATATTAACATTCTTATTAAAAAAAAATCTAATTTTTATAATAACATTGTAGGCATGTAAGTGTTTTGATTTATTCACGTTTTTTTATTGACCAGAATCCAAGTAAAGATCCCTGACCTAACGATCGTTATAGATTGCATGACATGAAAACATTTGGTTTAGAAAATGGTTATACAAAATACACGTTAAAAGTCAAGCACTATTTACCTTTCATTAAGCTGGCTTCATGCTTTGGAATATTTATGTTCGTTTAATGGTTCCTTTTGATGAAATGAAATGAATACAAAGACTGAAATTTTATATGAGCGATTTTGCATGGACTCATACATACATATATATATATATATATATATATATATATATATATATATATATATATATATATATATATATATATATATATATAAATATATATATATATATATATATATATATATATATATATATATATATATATATATATATATATATATATATAAATATATATATATATATATATATATATATATATATATATATATATATATATATATATATATATATATATATATATATATATATATATACAGGAAGGTTGGGGCATCTGGAACGCCGTAGATTTAATATAAATAGTATGGAGAAGAGCCAGCGTAGCATCATATATTTATTTTCCAAATTTCGAGACTTTGGGTCTCATCATCAGGGCTGTAAATTATATAAAATATACAAATTAAAAAAAGACTTAGTATTAATATTAATATAAATAGAGCAATGTAAAAGTTAAGTATAATCATTTAAATAATAAACTAAAATATATATATATATATATATATATATATATATATATATATATATATATATATATATATATATATATATATATATATATATATATAATTAAAAAGTGAAGAATGTCCAAGTTAGTACCTATCTATATGGAGCTAAAAAACTGAGTGACGTTGCCTGGTTTGGAAAGGAGGACGTCAACTACAGTATGTTATATATAGAACTGTGGAGGAAATCTGACCATTTAATGAAGGCACAAGCTGTTTGATTGTCAACGACTCCAAAACAGAGAGAGAATAGTCATTGGGCGCTTGGGTGACAATGCGAAAATCCTTATATGAAAATTATTTTTTACATTTATTACAATGTTTTCGTATGTTGGAGAATTCTTTTGTTTTCAAAGTACATCCCATACGGTGACTGACTCTGGGTTCTTTGTTTCCCCACAAAGATAAACTTCCGACGTTGATGCGGTCTTTGGTGGTATATTGCTTTACTTGCCCGAAATGTAAGATCCGGAAATATGTGGGAGCCACCAAAAGATTGCTCAAAGTCAGAATAGATTCTCATCTCGGAGTCAGTTTGAAAAGCAGGATGCTATAAGCCCAAGTGGTCCAACATGGAAAAATAGCCATGTGCGGAAAGTAAATGCAATAAATAAAATATATAGGAAGTAATTAAAAATCAAGATAAAATAGTTCAAGAGGCGTAGGAACATTAAAACAGATTTTTAATATATAAAGTATAAAAAGAAAGTTTTGTCAGCCTTTATTGAGGATCTAAGGTTAAAACATCTACAATCCTATAGAAAACACGTTTTAAAAAAAAATTCATGATATAATTCCAAGACAAATAAGGTTTCTATATAAAAACAATCTTAGTATCATTTAAACAGAGAAAATATTAGGAGTTAAAGTTTACTAAAAGTACATTCAAAACTTGGAAAATAGTTAGATGATATAAGTGAATTATGTCCATACAAAAATGAAAATAGTAGAGGCCGAGGGTAATAAAATGATAAAAGTGAAGCTAATGAAATAATGGAAGTAGCGGGCTCATTTCAATATGTATTAGCATATGCAGTATGCCAGAGAACGAAAGGGAAATTGACTCTCAAATCAAGTGAGTTGGGAAATGTTCCCGGAGATTCGTTGATACAATGCTACGAAAATACATTTGGCTCTGTAACACTCTGTAACACTCATCCTACCCATTCACCTCACGGTACAACCCTGGTGATGGAATAGCACAGTTAATATACAATA
>NC_090726.1:17195284-17200284 GCF_036898095.1 Palaemon carinicauda | reverse complement strand
CTATAACCAGCACTTACTTTGTCTTTTATATCTCTCATATTCGATTTTTATTAACAATTGTTTTTTGTTCGTGATAAATCCCATTTCTCCGATTTTTTTTTTCTTTTTTTTTTAAAGAGATTGATCTCAATACATTTATTGAGATATACAATCAATTACCCATTGAGAAATTAGACGTTTTTATACATAAAAATCAAAGCTTTAAGCCTTTTTTATAGTTTATATGTGACATATGTTTTGATGTTGTTACTGTTTTTAGAAAGATTTATTGTTAATTTTTTTCTCATCATCTATTTATTTCCTTATTTCCTTTCGTCACTGGGCTATTTTTCTCTCTTGGAGACCTTGCACTTATAGCATCTTGGTTTTCCAACTAGTGTTGTAGCTTGGCTAATAATAATAATAATAATAATAATAATAATAATAATAATAATAATAAACTTCTTATATTTTGCTCAGAGATATTTGAATATCCTGTCCCTTCCTAATATGATCTCAGACTTCATCTGGCTTCTTATTTATGCTGCTTCGAGTTCTATCTCGTTTTATGAAAGGTTTTGAAATGTCTCTCGGGTGGATATACGGAAACGTCTTTCGAGCTCTGAAGAGTCGTAAACATTTTAGATTTAGGTGAAATGCCTTTAAGGAATCCTTAATAACTGTGTGCGCGTATGCGTGCGGGAGATGTGCAAGTTGTTAGGTCTATTTTGACAGTTTGATATTATGAACATAATATTATTTTCTTTTAGGAGCAAATCGTTATTTGATTTCTAACTTTCCTGATGAAAACTCACTTTACTACCAAAACTTATATTTTATATCGCAAAAATATGTCTTATAAAAATTCTAAAGATTCTCTCAAAAATGTGTTACTAGTTTGTTTTTGTTAAGTTTTGAATAAATAAATATCATGATAAAAACGGGTTTGGAATCGTCACTAGAATCCAGTATACTGTTCTGAAATTCATATTTAATTTTCTAATGTATTTTAGAATACTTTAATGAAGGCTGGAGTTATTCTATGTATCAGAATAGTGAAAAAAGTGGAAAAAAAAAATCATATTTCCGTATATTTACCCGGTTCTTTAAAATATACCTTTGTACTGCATCGATGAAAATAAACCAACTTGAATGTAATAGAATAAAAATGTACTTTCTCACTGTAAAATTGATTATGGAAACTTACCCGATAATTCTGCAGAAAACCGTAAAATTGAGTAGACAAGGTTTTGCAACCTGATACGAGAAGTTGCCGATAATACAATTGACTTCACTAAGGCCTTTCATACTGACAGTTATAATGAGAACTCAGACTATCTACACCAATTACGCAAATAAATAAAACAACGTGACACAAATCATAGAAGTCACCCCTCATTTAGACTTGCCAAACGATGTAGGGAATTGATGTTGAAGACTCAACATCAAATAAGTATGTTACAGAACTCGTGGTTGGTGGAAAAACATATGGAAATTCTAACCATTGCTGATTAAAATAGTATGAAAGCATTTTATAATGTCATGAAGTTCTTTTCAGGGCGTATGTAAAAAAATATCCCCTGCACTGAGAAAACATCATGATAAAACTTATCAAAATTAGCAAACTGAGTGTGAATCAGGTGGCTGACCATTTCCATGCTACTTTGAGCTAGTGTAATGTCGATTTCTGAATCTGTTATTAATGTTCCACCAAAATTGTGGCTCTATGGCTTTGTCAGTAAAAAATTAATTTATAGTTTATAAGGTATTCGAGATATAGGCAGCATTACCGTAGTAATGAAGCAAGTGTCTTATTACCTGTTAAGGTCGAAATGTTTACAACAAATACTTTGATATTTCAAAGTGGAAAGCTGGTTTCTTTTCTGAGCATATATGAAACCTTCACAGATTAGTGAATATCTGTGGGTCATGTTTTATGAAAATAAATTAAAAACTTCTCTCTTGGAAGTTTCACGATTTGTGGAGGCACTAGCCCAGGCCATGGTACAAAATTTATGACCCTTTTCCTTCAAGTAAAGTATAAAAAAAATTATTGGAATCGTAAATGAAATCGTTTATTGCCTTTTTATGTCGATGTCTTAACATCATAAAAGTCTTGATGGTTTGAAGTCGAGTCGAAATCTGGCCGATAATGTTTAAAAAAAAGCAAACGTCAATGTTAGCGTTTCATCATTTAGAAAATTATGGAAATTTCTGTACTTTGTTGAGTCATTAGCGATTCTCTTTGAAAAACAGTGTCAGTAATAAAGATTCTAGAATAGACACTTAACAGATCCAAAGATCTAGAATTCCTATCCAGAGGACATCCAGTATGTTCTCCGCACCATGAAGGATCAAGTGTGGACCAAGAGGATGCGTATTATTCACCAGAAACTCGTAAATATCAATGGGGGGTAAGCTCCGTATTCCTAAGCAGAAACAAGAATATATTAACATATCAACCTGCACCCCTACTCCTGCCCAAGATGAGATTCACTGGTTTGGCCTTGACGGCCATTACATCTCGCGCCCCAGGCCCATGGACAAGAGGCTGGAAGTCGAACTCCTGATCGATTCCATCCTCTGCCACCAAGAGAAGGATACCTTAAGAAGCACTGACAACCTCCAACCCCTGCACCTGGATGAACCCCTCACCGAATGTAGACACTACACCAGTAGCTTCGTCTCTAGTGAAATAAGGGAGGCGGCTAAGGAGCTGAAGAAAGAACACAAAGTGACTGTTTGAAGAGCGGACAAAACCGCTGCCTTTGATTTGATCAACACAGAAAAAACTCTCCCTCAACCCCATCAAAGAGATAAAAAGGAAAGTTAAAAGGTCGATTGAGACCAACAACGCTGCCACTAACACCATCCACCACCGGACCATCACCAGAGATTTTGACACTGATTACATGGGTACACGGACGGGATGCCGAATGCATTTTTGCCGAAGGACAAGAAGCAGAAGCCAGGAAGCTGAACGGACAGAATGCCGAACAGACATAATGCCGAAAGGACACAATGCCTAACAGACGTTAAGTCGAACGGACAAAATGCCGAATAATGACTATATCTCTTTTTATATACTCTATATAAATATCTCTCTTGCAAATTGATAAATGATTTCTTTCATTTATCTATTCATTCTTTCAATCACTTAATCTTTCAGCCATAAATAAAAAAGAAAATTATTATGTAAATGATAAGTATCGTTAATGGATAAAAAAATAAGAAAATACCGTATTTAAGATTGTTTTCTTCTTCCAACTTTAACTTTTAACTAATTTGATAATTACTATTTAACTACTTCTTTAAGTAACAATATGCTAGTTTACTATTCATGCTCTGTAGTTATTTATATTTATATTTTTTTCCTTTACTCGAATTTCACTATGGAATTTATTTGTTTAAAAAAGCCAGTTTAACCATGGAATTTACCAAGAAAGGACGTGGTGGCCGAAAGTTACTTCATAATGGATATTCATACGTTGTCGATAAAACTGTTAAAGCAACTACTTACTGGAGATGTGAGAGACGAAAAGAGTCCAATGCAAGAATTAGAACGATTAGTGATGTCGAACATATTGTATGTAGTATATTGTAGAAATAAAATGATTATCAAGCATTTTACTTTTATTTCAGGCCTACGTCCTTTTGTCTTTTACAGGTGTTCTGAATAAAAAAAAAATAATCATTGATTTTCTTACTGGACTAAAGGAAAAAAAATATATATATTTGCTTATAATTACATTTAGTCGTAGCAGTATTCGGCATTTTGTCCGTTCGACTTAACGTCTGTTAGGCATTGTGTCATTTCGGCATTATGTCTGTTCGGCATTCTGTCCGTTCGGCTTCCTGGCTTCTGCTTCTTGTCCTTCGGCAAAAATGCATTCGGCATCCCGTCCGCGCACGGATTACATGTATGGCAATATCAAGATACATAAGAGTGGCAACCCAATCAGGCCTGTCATTAGCCACTGTTCCACGCCCACTTGCCATCTGGCGAAGAAACTGAATAGTAGCATTACACCTTATGTCCCTACCAGGTATAGTGTCACTTTGTCTGCCGAATTGCTTTGTAACCTGAGGAGTTCTCTCAGCAATGTCCCCTTTGCTTCTCTGGATGTAGAATCCTTCTTCACCAACGTTCTTGTTGGAAAGGCGATTGACTTGATTTTGGAGCTAGTCTAGAGGGAACATTCTACACCAACTCTGAACATCACTGAGGAGATCTTGTGCTCACTCCTTGAAATACATACTAGGAAAGACCCTTTCACCACCACACATACATCCAGAAGAATGGTGTGGCGATGGGCTCCTCCATTAGTCTGCTCTTCACCAATTTCTACATGGGAGTAATCCAAGAGATGGTCTTCTCACTCATACATAGACCTGATGTGTATGTGAGGTTTATCGACGACACCTTCATCACGGCTCCCTCAACACAGGATATTGAGACTCTCCGTAGGATGTTGGAGAGTGTAGTTCCCTCATATTTACAGTGGAGCACAGCATCAATGGTTGATAGGCCTTTTTGGATGTCTTTATCTCCTCGAGTTTGTCAGGTTACAGCACACGGGTCTACACCAAGACAACCAACCTTGGATTATGCCTCAATGGGGAAAGTGAATGCCCTTCCAGGTATAAGGCCTCTACAATCAAGGCATACGTCCATGAGGCCCTCACCCATTACTGCTCCTGGACCGACACGCAAGGAGAACTTGATTGCATCACCCAGGTTCTTGTGGATAATAGTTATTCTAATAAGCAAGTAAACTGCAAGGTTAAGCTTGCATTGGACACTTGTTACCAGGGTGATCAGCAAACCGAGGACAACATCACCGTCATCAACTTATACTACAAGGGGTTCATGAATAGAAAGTACCAAAAGGACAGAAAAACAGTGAGGGACACCGTCAGCAACCACTTCTCCCCTGTAGATGTGAAGGCTAAGATCAAGTTCACAGTCTACTACCATTCGGCCAAGATGAGGTCAATCATTATGAGGAACAACCCAGCTT
>NC_090726.1:17187784-17190284 GCF_036898095.1 Palaemon carinicauda | reverse complement strand
CTTTCCATCGAATCAAAAATTTCACAAAATAGAAAATAAATTTTTTGTGATTTATTGGCAAATTATTTAAACTGACATTGATATCGTTACGGAAGAAACGCTTCCTTTGAAATAAACTTTTGTAGAGAGCAAGGCTTTATTTATATTCTCACTGATCCCACACACACAATAATCTCGTATGCTTACATATCTATCTCTCCAAGCTATCATCTTGTACTCAATGCCAAGTACCAAATTCCTTAAAAGCATCACGATCAATATTCGTAATAATACAAATAAATGTTGACAAATAATTTTCATATATCTTCAATAGCTTAAGCACCATCCACACTTCACCAATATAAATGTACATTGGCTCTTCTTGTTATAGGTATACTCCGTCTCTTCCGATTAATTTGCAGAGATCATCTGGATCCCTATCTTGTAAGCGCTCTCTCTCTCTCTCTCTCTCTCTCTCTCTCTCTCTCTCTCTCTCTCTCTCTCTCTCTCTCTCTCTCTCAACGATCTTTTGGAATCAGCTTTTGTTTTTATATACACAATTGCCATATCAATGACTTGAAAAGACCGTGGCAGTTACGGGTAAAGAAAAATATTAATATTAATTTAATATATATATATATATATATATATATATATATATATATATATATATATATATATATATATATATATATTCAAATAAGCCATATATATTTTTGATACATTAATGTCTGGATTCTCTTAACGACCTCGGGATCAGAGCCCCAGGCGAAATCACACAAAGACAAGAGCTTGGCTCCGGCCGGGAATCGAACCCTGGTCGGCAAGCTTGTACAGACAGTGACTAACCCACTTGGCCACGAAGAAAGATATATATATATATGTATATATATATATATATATATATATATATATATATATATTAAATGGATTCTTCTAACCTATATTGAACAAAGAATCAGCATGCTAAGGTTCATTTTAAAACTGATTTACACTGTGGAACGCCCTTATTAGCAAACACAAATTCGCAGGAGGATGACGCAACACATTCAGACGTTGTCGAAGACACAAAAATGTGACAATTTTCTTTTTCCTTATTCTATCTATGTTGAATACGCTGATTATATGAACATCAAATTACATCATAGTCATGTACCTTCTCACATATAACTATTATACTTTAAATGATTTGAATCTGTAACGAATAATGATATTCTCCAATCAAGGAAATTCCATTTGGCAGCGCTGTTCCAAACACGTCCCACCCACCTGAACTATGCTGATGATTGTTAACTCGGTCGCTTGTCCAGGGACATGACTTAATATCCATGTGTTCTGATGAACAGAGAAGGTAGTAAACACTTTTATAATTATACTTAGATTGCTCGTGATAGAATATGAAAATTTCACACCATTTTCTCATAAAAATATTCCTCTCTAATAAGGAGACGATCGTTGGACAATTTACCAACGACCAATTCTCTTGCCTCTACCTTCATAGCATACTTTTTTGACACACGTGTTCGTTAAATGATAGCTTTTATGAGTTAGGATAAGGTGCCTCTGATGCCATCTATTGGCGTTAAAGTAAAACTTGTTACGTTGTAGGGGAGGGAGCTAGAGGAGGGGGTGGGGGGTGGGGGTAGGTGTTATTATGCCTTCCAGAATGTAATAATATTGATATACTTCATAGTTTTTAATGAAATACATATCACCTTATGAACCGTATTGATTATATTTCGTTTCGTGAAGGGGTAATTGAAAATTAGATCAAATAACTGAGTAGTTACTTGATTGTATCTCCGATTTCATTACATGTGGCAATTCTGGCAACCCCCCACCCCCACCCTCAAATATAATTGAACCGACGATTGTTTGCTGAGAAAATATTTCTGTAATTTTTACTATGGCATTTGTAATTTCCTAAGAATTAAGTTTTGGTCAAACAACAAGGAACATCAAGTACACGTGCATCTGTTTTATAGCAATGTTGTGCCCAAATAGCAACAGGAATGAAGTAATAAAAATCATAATAAGTGGATGACCGGGATAATTAGCAGTATAGTACTCTATTACTAAGGCCATCTATTGGACCTAAAAATAAACGATATGTAGAGCTTTTTAATCCTTGCATTCTGAAACCTTCTATTTCGTAATATGGTTAAAAAAAAACACAAACTAACCGATTTAATTGGAAATGAATATATTATATAACTGTAATATATATTTCTTCATAACTACCAATCTATCACCTTTTCAAATTGGATAGAATTATTCACATGGATAGAACATGGGCTGTGTGCTGCCATCTCTTTTCGAGAAGTAGAAACACTGGGTTCTTTTTAAATTTGGAGAAGTGTGTGATTACTAAAACATACTGTCATAATAAATTCATAATTCCAATAATACTATTTTTCTTTAGAGTTTTAGCATTAAGGTTATGGTAATTATTTGTAAAATACAGATAATATGTATTATGAAAATATATAGAGGGGGTCATAATATTCTAAAAGCAAAATAT
>NC_090726.1:17160284-17162784 GCF_036898095.1 Palaemon carinicauda | reverse complement strand
TAAGTTTAAGTTTTGGAGCGCAGTCATTCAGCAAACCATCAGAGAGGATACATCAGATGTTGCAGTTCGTAAATCTTAGACTTTGTATAAGATTTGACAGTATCAATACCATCGCAATGTTTAGATTCTATTCCGATTCCACACTAGAAACCACCACTGAAATGATGGACGGGGAATGAATTTACAGACAATACAGGTGCGGTTATTATCTATATACACTAAATTCTGGCTACTGCCTATAATTTTGAATGAGGGTGTTCACCATTCGAAACACTTAAAAAAGTAAATGTTTTTACAACAGACTCACCTTAATTTATTTATTTAACTTACTCTCTTCAATGGCATTTCTTGAGCAGACAATAATTTCAAATCAACTCTGAAGTAACTATTACAAGTTTCTCAAACAATTTCTGACTTTTCATTGACAACGTATGTAAATCAATAGAAGTATTAAAAAGACACGAGTTGTGCTAAATCTATCTAGTGGCTGTGCTTTCAAAATCAACGAGAAATAAAATTTTTGTCAACTAAATTTACAAAATCTACAGCTCAACAATTAAAAAAAATACCAATGAGAAATAAATGGAAAAAGAGGTTAACCAATTACGTTAATAATCTTAGAACAGAGGTCATTTATAAAGGTTCTATATCTTAGTGAAAATGAAACATAAGGTCAGACATGTGGTTGGTGACATAAGATGAGATATAACGCAATTAAAGTCCTAAAAACTCTAAATCCTCCATTAACATAAATTCCGCACATACAGACTCGAATGTCAAAGCCAGAAGGATAACTAAAAATGTATTATCTAATTTCAAGGGGGGATGTGGCTACGTAAAAATACAACGGTAATATCAGGGGTAACTAATTTACATTGTAAACAAGCTAAATATGATAGGATGAAAATTAAAATAGTGAAGAAAATTCTGCATATATAATATACGTATTTTTAGTTTATATATATATATATATATATATATATATATATATATATATATATATATATACATATATATATATATATATATATATATATATATATATATATATATATATATATATATATATATATAGTGTATAAATATATATTTTATGTATATATATATACATATATATACACACACACACACACACACATATATATATATATATATATATATATATATACATACGTAGATTTATATGGATAAATTTATTTGATTTAAGATACATAAAAACCAGAGATGATGAGAACAAAGTATGCAATGAAAGATGAAGTACCATTGGAAGGAGAGAGGATTAATGAGGTGGGATCATTTAAGTATTTAGGAACTATGATCTAAAATACAGGGTCTTCAGAATAAGAGTTTAGTGAAATATTGAAAAAATGCGAAACAGACTATGGTAAGATTAAGTAAAATCTGAGATTTAAATCACCTGAAATTACATATAAAGATCAGACTATATATCAGTATGGTGAGATCAGTGTTATTGTATGGACATGAGTTATGGTATAACATTAAAACAATCTCCAACAGATTTAGTAGATATGAGAACAAAGCCCTTAGAAGGATATTGGGAATTACATGGAAGAACAGTATTAGAAATGAAGTTATAAGAGTTTATTACTCAAGTGCCATATGTGTGTGGGATCATGGTGAAGGGTAGATCAAGATGGTTTGGGCGTGCTCTTCGCACTCCCCAAGAGAGATTAATTCACCAAACGTTTGATTGGGTTCCACAAGACACTAAAAGATTCGGAAGACTTAGGCCTACAGGACTATGAACCGTTAAATACGAGATGATGAGTGGATAAATATTGAATTAAAATCTGTAGATAGAGATGATTGGCGAAATTTACATGAGGCCAATGGACGTAGGAGCAGATACGTATACTAGACGATCATTTATAAAACGAAAAAAATGTTTATGTATCTCTTTCATTTCTATTATAGTATTAAATCATAATAAATACAAATACTCTCATATGATTCCATCGTCATAATAGTATATTTTTCACGCCTTTACCCTAAAGCAATGTTAACCAATATTGAAATATTTCAACTCTATCTCCTGGGTCGTATGTTCAATGCTTTTCCTTAGTGTGCGCGATTTTTGTTATTATGCTCACTCTGGACTCTGGCAGATATAGTTTTCCAAAATAAAAATGCCCTCTGGTGGTCAAGAAAATTTCCTGTTCCGGGTACAATTTCATTCCTGAAGAGTTCCTAACTTTATGAAAAAAAAAAATGTAAAGAGGAAATATTAATGTCGGTTTTCCTTTGTTAAGAATGCATTTGTGGTGATCATAAAATGTTTTTGGATTTTTTTTTTTGTAAACAAACATGATAGTGTAGATATTTCTAAGATAATAAATAAGTGTATATACAGTATATGTATATATATATATATATATATATATATATATATATATATACATATATATATATATATATATATATATATATATATATATATATATATATATATATATATATATATATATATATATATATATAT
>NC_090726.1:17137784-17142784 GCF_036898095.1 Palaemon carinicauda | reverse complement strand
TTTTGCCGTTATATTTCTATTCCTATCATAATAATAAAAGATGTTTCAACCGAGCCTTGACCTATTATCTGGTTTCATTTTATATATATATATATATATATATATATATATATATATATATATATATATATATATATATATATATATATATATATACATCTCTCCCGAGTGGTACCAGAAGATATAATCGTGGAGCTGGACGGTAGAACCGACCTTGCACTCCAGGCGGGTCGTTGAACCTTTGCGGATATATTTGTCGACTTCCCCTACGATTTCGACTTGAGGTACTGATGGCATAGATGAGGAGAGAATGAATTACTAACATCGTAGAGCTTCATAGTTCTAGGGGTGCATTTGTGATAACTTAATCTCTTTTAATGAATGCTTAATACTTTTGGAATTAAGGAATACCTAGAAATATTGTTTTTTCATCGAGCATATGATTTTATATATATATATATATATATATATATATATATATATATATATATATATATATATATATATATATATATATATATATATATATCATCAGGTAATTTATTTCATATTTTCTCCTTCTTTTAATACTTATTAGGTTTTGTGTCTTCTATTTCTGGATTTTATATTTATCAAAGACGTTTTTAGACAACGCAGGTTGATTGACAATTTATAAGAAATGTTAATAATCCATGTAAAAGTAAGGGATTCATTGTGAATCAAAATAAATATTAAACATTATTCATGAAACACATTTAAATCTTTCTGTTTTTAAATAGAATATAACTTGAAAATCGTATCCTCTTATCTTCATTATGACTTTAGAATATCAAGTATATACTGTGCTTTATGAAATTTTAAGAAAATTGCTACAACTTAGTATCTAAAATCCTTCACTACTGGTCTTATATCCTACTAAAGATATATAAAGGCAGTTTTCTATAACAAAATTTCTACTGAGTTTAGTTTTATTATCCTCAACAAGAGTATGCATTACCTACTAAGCAATAGATTACATAAATTGCAAATTAAATCATTTAAGGCCAATACTAATGACATTCTGATGAAACCAAGTTTAGTATTATCATTAACAAGATTATGCATTAGTTATTAATCAATAGCTCCTAATATATTGTAAATTAAACCATTTAAGTCCTATACCAATGACATTCAGATGAAGCCCAGTTTAATATTATCTTTATCAAGATTATGCATTAGCTGTCAATCAGTATATTCCATAAATTACAAACCAAGCCATTTAAGTCCCATACCAATGACATTCAGATGAAGCCAAGTTTTGTATCAATATCTTCAACAAAATTATGCATAAGCTACTAATCAATAGATTCCTTAAATTTCAAATTAAATAATTCAAGTCCCATACCAATGACAGTCAGATGAGGCCAAGTTTAGTATTAATATCTATAACAAGATTATGCATTGGCTATTAATCAATAGATTGCTTAAATTACAAATTAAAACATTTAAGTCCCATACCAATGACATTCAGATGAAGCCACATTGACATCTTCGGCTCAGTGGAGATCTGGCACTCGTAAGTGCCCGCATCTCTCTCTTGAACATATTTGATGACAAGGGTCCAGGTCTCCGTACTGGGAGTATAGTGTACCGTCAGCCTTTCATCCCTAACGAACGTATATCTGTCGACCGTGAGAATGTCTGAATCCCTCTGACGGACCCAGGATACCTGAAAAAAAGTAAAATAGTGATAGCAATGAAATCTTACAAAGCGTGTATCAAAGAGGCACTTTATAAAAGTATTGTTAATAATAATAATAATAATAATAATAATAATAATAATAATAATAATAATAATAATAATAATAATAATAATAATAATAATAATAATAAACGTATGCTGTTTCAGAACGGTGTAATCGTCACCAAATAATTCCATAGGTGGTAAGACATACACACACCTATGGAAGAGAGAGAGAGAGAGAGAGAGAGAGAGAGAGAGAGAGAGAGAGAGAGAGAGAGAGAGAGAGAGAGAGAGAGAGAGAGAGTTAATATGAAACCACCGACAGATATCATATAAGGTAATTGTCACATCGAGGATTGATTAACGTTATGAACAAGATACTGAGTGCTTAATAAGATATCTTATTTTTTGATAAAATAATTATAATATGGATAAAAAATGGCAAAGACAGACACCTATGTTAGCAAAAACTATTTAAACTTCTCTACTAAAACGTACAAACATGAACGATAATTACCCAAAATGAAGCAAGCTAATATCCGTTGAGAAACATTGGCAATGTCGCTCGATTGTAATCACCTGATTTTATTAATCAATTAACAGATAATATTTCATCTTTTCAACAAACTGTATGAATTTCATTTGGCATAAAATTTCTCTTTCCTTTAGGTATCAAAATGTTGTAATATCTAGAGATTTCGGTTACGTCAGCGTCCATGTTTTTCACTAATAATCTATGTTGAATGTATTTTCTACTTTCAGTTTCACCATGGATATTCCGACAACATTTGATGCCCGTTAACCAACAAACTTCAATAGCCTCTTCATTTTCAGTATTCATAAAAGTAATATTTGAAGAATTTGATGTGATAATCACAAACAGGAAATTAATATCTATTAACTGTTTCACTTTTGAATAACGTAAATTTTTTTTTTGTAACAATGTACACTTATGATTTACCAAATAGATGATTGATATTAAATATTACTCTAACATTTTTTCAATTATTTCAATATTTATAATCTATTAGAGAAAGGATTATATTTTCAATAAAATCTTGGAACAACGATCTCATATCATCCAATATTTTTCCCGTATAGATATCAGTTATATGTGGATTAATTGCAAATAAATAACATTCAATCTACACCCATAAGAACATACGAACAGTTTAATATAATTGGAAAGTAATGCAAAATATTAAAATGCTAAAGTTTGTACCCTCGCAAAAAGTACAGAGTCGGAAATAAATAAAATCCTTTACAAATTAGCGAAACCCAGAAAGAGTCCTCGCGAGTAGAAAAAAAAATGTAGAGAGACTTGAAGTCAAATGTAGACTTCAAGGAGACGTCTTGAATCCAGCAGGGAGCCCTCGACGTTCATCCAGTTTCATTCGAATGCTCGTCCTGTAAGACTGGCAATAGCCAGGTCTGCGAGGAGTGTTCAGGGAAACAGAACTTTCGTCCAACTAGTCATCGCTTTGCCTGGGAAAGTCAGTCCAGCTGGAAAGGGGAGGAAAGTTTTGATTAGAGCAAGATTCTTAAGTGAGGTTTCTTTTCATTGTTAGTGAGAATTAAAAGGAAAAAAAAATTTTAAATTGTTTTTCTTGATCTCACTCTGTCTCATTTATGTTATTAACCATGACATCCCACAGACCCCTTATTCTCTCTCTCTCTCTGTATCTCTCTCTCTCTCTCTCTCTCTCTCTCTCTCTCTCTCTCTCTCTCTCTCTCTCTCTCTCTCTCTTTCAAAATTCTATCAAGTATATGACATGGTAGACAAAACATTTTCACATGAATTTAGAAATAATTCTTGATTATGAGCAAGAAAAACATGTGAAAAACGGCTAATTTGAAACTTTTTCTAATTATTGCAGGACTTAGTTTTTCATTACGAAATGAAGCCTAATTTGATAATAAGGGGAGAGATAACTAGATAGAAAAAAATATTATATTTGATAATAAAAAGAATTAACATTTTATTTTTCTAGTGACATCATACATCATTGAGTTTCCTACTTGAGGAAGTGAAAAGAGGTAATGTAATAAGTGTTTTTAAATCTAAATTTTCATATATATATATATATATATATATATATATATATATATATATATATATATATATATATATATATATATATATATATATATATATATATACATATGCTCTATGTTTGTTCATAAGGTCTTCTTCATTCCTATTGACCTTACCCTAATAATTATTATCAGAATACCAGTAATATATATTTTCTTTTATTATACCTATGACATTCATTTCAAAGTTTAAGAATGATTATCAGAAACCTATTTCCATATTAGAAACTTCCAGATATCATATTGAAATTCATCTCTTAAATACTATTAACAAAGTAATAATTTCCTACCCCAGTTCTCAAAATTATGTTCGTATATATTTATCTAATCACTTTTCAAAATTGGGGTCACAATGACCTGAAGTGTACCCTCATATATTATTCTAATTATTTTCTTCTTTTTTTTCAATTTGTGTCACAATGACCTGACGGGTTTGTAATAATTGTCCCCGAAGCAAAAGTTTCTCCCATTAACGATCAATATAAAATGAGAAATAACTCGCCGAGTTTATAAAACACGAAAAGTTTTTTTTTCTCTTGCAATTATTTGAAAGCCTAAGAAGTTCTAACTCATCTTCTAAAAGTTTTAAACTCTAGTTCAAATATAATCTAAAAATATATCCTTTTTCGTTTATACGTTTTACATGATGAATACTTTCAAGCCATTATTTCTCAACTCGTCTTCGAAGTTAATCAAATATGAGTAACTGATACTCGAAAACTTATAGTATCGAGTTTGAAAATGTGGTAATATACATTTTTTGGCATTCGCTTGCTGAAAAGGGTTCCGCTCTTTATAATTCTAATGATGTAAGTTTTTCTGATACAATACACAGGAATATTGTAGGTACTTCCACATAATTAGTATAATTAGGATATAAGGAAACATTTTGCTTTATCAATTTATAAAAGTATAACGCCCTTTTGTACTAAATGTTGTGATACATACAACACTCCTTTAGATTTTAGATTATTATTATTATTATTATTATTATTATTATTATTATTATTATTATTATTATTATTATTATTATTATTATTATTATTATTATCAGTCCCTTCATAAGAAAAAAGCAGTAGTAAAAATATGATTGACATATGTACAATAACTGAACGTGGATTGCAAAACTAAAAAGGTGCCATAATATATCCAAAACGCATCTAAAAAACTTACATAATAAATCACAATAATATTCCAGCAAACC
>NC_090726.1:17110284-17115284 GCF_036898095.1 Palaemon carinicauda | reverse complement strand
CGATTTTGGGCCTCGACCTCTTTTGATAACGGGAAAGATCCGTATTCAGAGTCTCCCCATTTCTATCGCCCCTTTGGAAGGGTAGCCGACCATAAAGGGAGCTCGTTTTGGAAATCATGAAGTCTCTGGGGGTTTTGACATAGGAATACTGGAAATTCCTCGAAGTACCATTTCCAGACCTCCCTGAGTTCGGTGGAAGATGAGGCATCGTCGCTGTGTGCCAGGACGTAAGTCTATATCTCATGAATTGCTCCTCCTGTTCCAGATATTATTCCAGGAGGGATTGACGACTTTTTTTAAAGGAGATTGTGTATCATCCTTCCCAAAGTGGATTGCATGGCAATATGAGTAGGCGGAAGGTCGTAATTCAGTTAAAAGCTTTATGAACCTTGGAGAAATACGTGAGCGCACGTCTTGTTGCAAAAATATGATCTCATGTTGAGAAAACCTTTTGTGTATTGGCTCACTTCACCGTATCCGGTAGTGGGAGGTTTTTGCATAAATTACGAGGGAAATATTCTTCCTTTGAGTTTACAGGGGTTCTTTACTTGAAAGTAGTGCAACGAGAAGGAAACGCAATACTGGCATGGCTTTAGTTGAAGGGAGGAAAAAAAATATTTAAATGAATTTTATATATAAAAAAATTGATAAAAATAAACAAACGAAAATCGCTTGAAATCAATTCTATACATACCAAAAATTTTAAAAGGAAAAACAAATGTCGTTTTAAACCAGTTTTATACATATAAAAGGTTCAGTAAAAAGGGGAAAAAAGTTGTTTTAAATAAATTCTATACGTAAACAAATCTCAGTAAAAAAGGAGAAACAAAGGGTGTTTTAAATCAATTCTGTATATAAAAAGGCAGCATTATTTCAATAAGAATTGAAGATTACTGATTAGATTTTCATATTATCTTTATACCGACCAAATATAGTATATTACATTTCAGCCTGACTGACTCCCAATACACAGATGCAATTCCGGCTTACTTTAACCTTCAATTACTTAACATGCTTTTTAGCTGATATTGATCCTCTATTATCATAAGGGTCTTACTGTAAGCCAATCTACAGATGCGGATATTAGGCTTCATATGTGATTTTAATCAAATGTAGTTTTAATAGATTTTCGATATCTAAAATAAAAATAAAATGACAATTACCAATAGCTATTTACCTTTACCCTCAAAAAATGTATTCACATATACAGTAAAAAGATAGAGGCTCTGTGAGATAGACAGGTTATTATTCAACCTCGTTACATTACGATGATAAAATTGTATGATATGGCAAACTATCTATTTAACTACCATACCAAGATTTTTATGCACTTCTTATATTTCTACAAAGATAAACCAAGAATCTAAAGTAGATTTAAAATATAGATTATAACAATGAAACTTATTTCGTAATATCCAGCTTATTTTCATAAGGTACTATAAGCAAGTATGGGTCAGAGGTTATTAGTACAAAAGACATCTCATATTTCTTAAATATCTCACATTTGACAAGTGTGTGGAACACTGCCTGCCCTCCACCACAAGACTTCTAGTATCATCTGATGTGGTTAGGATTTGCAGCTAAACCTGGGGCCTGCATCACTGAGCGCCACTCGCTTCAAACGGGTAAAACGGGTATATATTGTCTTAGCAACCATTAACAATGTTTGGCTGGAACAAACAATTATAACGTGATTATTTGTTAACATTTCGAAGGATAATCATAAATGCAGAAGATTATTCTTAACATGTAAGTCTTCATTAATCCTCATTACAGAGTTAAGATGGTTAGATTTGCATAATATAATTCATTAAAAAGATAATGACTTTACATGTATACAACAGTGTTTACGATACACCTTTCGAAACGATCCGATCTGTATTTGGAAGTTGAAAGTAATGCTGTATATTTTAAATGATTCTAACTTTTGTTTATCTCGAAATTAGTCATTTAAGTGAAGTATTCCCTTGCAAGACTTGCAATTGTTGAGGATACCACATGTCAGGATGCCAAAAAACCTCAAATCAATCAATCAATTGAGGAGGCCATTGTGGGTAATCAGTGTTTTTGAGCTGTGTTGTATCCTAACAACCATCTATATATAGTCTTAATGAACCGAACACAGGTCTTAAGGGGAGGGAAGAATGGGAAACAAGGAGTAGGAAAACCACCCCACCCCCCACCCCCACCCCCGCAGCCTCCTTCGCCCTCCTAACCTTCTCTATGGTCTCTTACCACTTCGAAATGTGCAAGAGTTTTCAATACGTACTCCATGTTCATTATATCAATAAGTCTTAGAAACAAATCCGATTACATAAACAGGCAATTTCTGTGATACCAAATTTACTATATTAGATTTGCATTGTCGATTGCGGCTACTGTTTTTTTTTTTTTTTTTTTTGGAGTATTTAATTTTAATTGTTCATTATTTCTCATTTGGTTTATTTATTTCCTTATTTCCTTTCCTCACTGGGCTATTTATCCCTATTGGAGCCCTCTGGGCTTATAGCATCTTGCTTTTCCAACTAGGGTTGTAGCTTAGCTTGTAAATTATTAATAATAATAATAATAATAATAATAATAATAATAATAATAATAATAATAATAATACAACAAACATCGTCTTCCTATTTCCCCTATCTAATTTCGTATTGAATTATCAATCATATATCCCTATCTTAACTGATAGTGATGCAGTATGATGTACTGATTTTTTCTATTATTGCGCACAATGGTATGTATAGATTCAGAAAGAAAGGGTGAGAGATATTCACACATAAAAATGGTTATTTAAAATGTTTTATGACAAGATATGGTATATGAGATAGAGGTGAAGTATCAGTTCTTTCGTTGGGCTCGATGTGTTACTGGTGACCCTCATGTGCAAGTGTATGAGGCAGTTCAAGCGTGCAAGTGGTAGTGTTTGTTAATTTCAGAAATATCTATGGTATTGATGATGATGATGATGATAATGACGATGATAATGATGATAGTGATGATAGCCATGATGACGAATAAAATACATGTGTTACTCAAAGCATATGGAGAATAGCAAAAGTTGTTCTTTCAAAAGATTCTTGGCCATATAGACTTGGGTATTACTTCACCATTAAAACGATACTAAATTAAAATAGACTCATGAGGGATAAGAGAATTAAAACAAATGTATCAGAAAATATGTGGGAAATTATATGCAGGTATACAGGAAAAAAAAAATTCATGTATGAACATTATCATACTACACCATATATTCAAATAATAATGCATCAATATGTGAAGCTTAGCAGAAAAGCATAGAGGAGCATGATCATTGCATCGTATAATGGCAGAGGCCAAAAGGGAGCAATACTAACACTTTATTATGATGAATATACAGATTATATGATCACACATGAGCTGTAAACATCGAGGAAAGGTAATAAAACAATGGGTGATGAAATACAGCAAAGAACTGAGCAGTGCACATTAAAGATCTCGGTAGTTTATAGGAAAGATATGGGAATTAGATAGTTTATGTATGTAAGAGTCATTGGTGATAATGTGAATTACTGAACACTCAAATCAGTAAAAATCGAGATGAGGAATAGGTGGTCTCATAAAGCGTGTATGATGAACTAAGACAAATCCTTGTTGGTACCATAATTATAGTTTCGGAATTTATGAAAACAACATAGAATAATTGAAAAATTACTGATACGTAAGATATATATACTGTATATATATATATATATGAATATATATATATATATATATATATATATATATATATATATATATATATATATATATATATCACTGAGTAGCAACACATTGATGAAATTCTTTGAATATTTTTTACCTATGGGTATTAACGGAATTGGGTTGAATATATATATATATATATATATATATATATATATATATATATATATATATATATATATATATATACATATGTGTATATATATATATGTATATATATATATATATATATATATATATATATATATATATATATATACATGAATTTATATATAAGGAACATAAATATGTTTTTATCTGTTGGCCAGTCAGCCAACCTACTTTCATCAATGCCAATAAATAACACACTTATTGTGACGTATCTTTTTTAATTAACTTGTATATCGTAAAAAAAAATTAAAAATGACTTTAATATAATTATATTTCAGAAAACTCAAAGAATAAAAAAGAAACAAAAAAATAAAAGCAACATCATCATTGCACATAATGTCAGCAAAGACAACAATCAACATATCCTGAAGACGTCTTCTCTTTGCCGAGTAACTCAAGCAAAAGCAATAAAAAACTTATTAAGTCAAGCTGCTCTCTGGAGTTTGCCCGTCGAAGAAAACGTTTCCAAGGTCGCATTCTCTTCATTTCTCGTCTATTGTTATTTACCCCCCAATCCCCCCCAAAAAAGTGCATTTCGTGAAAGGGAACTGGAATGCAGTCTTCATTTGACTCGAGATGAACGCTAGTTTATCTATTTGTTGGCCGTTTTCATACCGAGTCTGTCTCCTTATACTATTATTACCACTAATATTTTAAATATACAATTAGTATTACTGTCTATTTCTAATGTGGAAAAGCTGGATGCTATAAGCACGAGGGTTTGAACAGGGAAAATAACCCAGTAAGGAAAGGAAATAATCACACTTTAAAAGGGTAATGGGAAATAAATAGCTATTGTTTTAAATAGTTAATAAGTATTACTGTCTATTTCTAATGTGGAAAATCAGGACGCTATAAGCACGAGATCTCGAACAGCAAAAATAACCCAGTGATGAAAGGAAATAAGGAAATAAATACATATCTTAAAAGAGTAATGGAAAGTAAATAGCTTTTTTTTCAAATAGTCAATCAGTATTACTATCTATTTCTAATGTGGAAAGCAGGATGCTATATACACGAGGATTTGAACAGGGAAAATAACCCAGTGAGAAAGGAAATAAGGAAATAAATACACTTTAAATGAGTAATGGAAAGTAAGTAGCTATTGT
>NC_090726.1:17102784-17105284 GCF_036898095.1 Palaemon carinicauda | reverse complement strand
GCAGAAAGATATAAGAGTGAGTTCACGCAAAGAATTGCGAAGGAGAATAATGAAACAGAAATGAGAGATGAAAATGTTGAATATCTAACGGATATAGATATTAACGAAGTAGATATTGTCAAGGCTATAAATGAAATTAAAAATGGATCGGTAGCCGGACCAGATGGGGTTCCAGTGATTTTGTTAAAAACAAACTGCACACACTATCGCGAAGCCACTTGCAATACTACTAAGACAAAGTGTAGATATGAGCGATATATATATATATATATATATATATATATATATATATATATATATATATATATATATATATATATATATATATATATATATATATATATATTAAACATAAATCAGCTTAAATACCCCCTATTTTCAAAAGTGGATCAAGACTAGAGGTAAGCAATTATACACCTGTTAGTCTAACATCACATATTATGAAAGTGTATGAGAGGGTAATACAAAAGAAAATAATGAATCTTTTGGTTAAAAATAATTTTTTTAATATAGGTCAACACGGTTTTGTGCCCGGAAAAAGTACACAAACACAACTGATAGCACACTATGAAGACATATACAAAAATATGATAAATGAAAAAGACACATATGTGATTTATCTATATTTTGCAAAAGTCTTTGACAAGGTAGACCATAATATATTAGAGAAAAAAATTATTAAGTATAATAGTGTGGGAAAGTTAGGAAAATGGGTAAAATACTTCCTGCAAAACAGAAAACAGATAGTGGTTGCAAATGACGACAAATCAGATGAAGATCAGGTAATATCTGGCGTGCTACAGGGCACATTATTATCTGCACTGCTGTTTGTTATTATGATCTCAGACATAAACTGTGATGTTAAAGACTCTAAAGTGAGAAGTTTTGCCGATGACACAAGAATGAGTAGAAAAATTATTTGTGATGAAGATAAGAACTCATTACAAAGAGATCTTAACAAAATATATGAATAGGCGGAGATAAATAGGATGGTATTTAACTCCGATAAATTCAAATCAATAAATTATGGAAACAGAGAAAGAATGGTATTTGCATACAGGGGACCTAATAAAGAGACAATCACAAACAAGGAAGCAATTGAAAACCTTGGTGTAATGTTAAACAGGAATATGTTATGGCTAAATGTAGAGCAAAAATGGGAATGTTATTCGGATACTTTAAAACAAGAAAATCTGAACACATGATTATGCTGTACAAAACTTATGTACATAGTACACTCGAGTACTGCTATGTGATATGGTACCCACACTACCAAAAGGATATTGCACAAATAGAGAGTGTAAAAAGGCCCTTTACTGCTAGAATAGAAGAAGCTAAGGACCTTGGCTATTGGGAAATACTGAATTTTTTAAAATTGTAGTCTAGAAAGGAGAAGAGAACGCTATATGATAATACAAGCATGGAAGCAAATTGAAGGAATTGTTGAAAACATCATGGAGCTAAAAATAGCAGAAAGAGCAAGCCGAGTTAGATTAACAGTGCCTAAAACTATACCAGGAAAACTTAGGAAGGCACACAGGACATTAATCGATTACGCACTAGCATCAATAATGCAGCGACTATTTAATGCGCTGCCAGCTCATCTAAGAAACATATCAGGAGTGAGCGTAGATGTGTTTAAGAATAAGCTCGATAAACACCTAAGATGCATCCCAGACCATCCAAGACTGGAAGATGTAAAATACACCGGAAGGTGCATTAGCAACTCTGGTGGATATACGAGGTGCCTCACACTGAGGGACCTGGGGGAACCCAAACATAGAATAGGGTAAGGCCCAAATGTACGAAGATGAGAATAATCACATACTAAAGATAGTATAATAATAAAATGAAGTTCCCAACATGGGAAAAACAGGATGCTGAAAATTCCTATTTTCGTAGTGGATAAGATTCAAACTCAGTTTGCAAATTCAGCGCCTTACAATCAGCGAAGGATTATGCTTCATCAAAAGAAAATTGATAAGCTTAGCATCTCCATAAATCATTCTCAATATTCAAGTTTCTTAAAGAGCTTATGATTAGTGTAATTAGTGAAACTATCATGATAGAAATAAAGCACATTACGATTACCGAAGATTATTGGAAGCTTATTATGTATCACTATAAATTAAAATACTGAGTACCCAGATATCCTTAAAGACGATACATAAATATATATATATATATATATATATATATATATATATATATATATATATATATATATATATATATATATATATATATATATACTCGTATATATCTACCTATATACATACATATATATATATATATATATATATATATATATATATGTTTATATATATATATATATATATATATATATATATATATATATATATATATATATATATATATATATACATGTATGAGCTCATCGGCAGTTAGTTCTTTATCTTTCACAATTATTACAGCATATCTTATGAATGATAAACGTTCATTCTGATTCCCTTGAATTAAAAGACTCTATCTACCTAAT
>NC_090726.1:17085284-17095284 GCF_036898095.1 Palaemon carinicauda | reverse complement strand
CAAAATGTAGGCGAAAATTTTAGAGTTTTTGTATGTTTCAGTTGTGGCAAACAAGGACACATCAGTAGGAGTTGTCCACATCGCACAGAAAACCGTCCAATTCAAGTGGTAAATAAAGTTAAAGATAAACCTGTACATTCTAAGAAGGATGATCATAAACCTGAAAATACTATTGCATTGTTAAATCAACCGCAAGCATGTGGTGACATTAGTCCTTGTTTGTTTGCTTCTCCCCTTAGGCCAGGTAAGAGTTACTGTAACGATAGCATTGATAATAATGTATGTAATGTTGATGAGAATATTGGTTACAAAATGGGTAACAATTGTGTTCAAAATGTTAATCATGTTGGTTATATTGAGACTAATGTAAAAGAAAATGGAATGGGACTTCCTGAAGAGAGTACCAAATCCAAAGGTACTGAATTGTATGACCCTTTTATGGGAGAAGGTTGGTTACACCTCCCTTGTGTTGAAAAAAAGAAAGTAAGGTGGTTAAGAGATACCGGAGCGGTACAGTCTGTAATGGTAAGAAATATGTATGACCAGTGGAAGGATACTGGAGAGTATGTACTTCTGCGTGGGTTTGGTCCTGAATTCTCGGCTCCATTAGTAGAAGTATAGTTGGAAACTCCGTTAATTTCGGGTTTTGTTAAAATTGCTTTGGTGAGAGAAATCCCAGTGTCGGGAGTAGAGTTAATTCTTGGAAATGATTTATGTGGAAACAAAGTTTTTGGTAGCAGTAATCCAATTTTGACAGAAAAACCCTCTAATTCTTCATCTATTACAGAAGTTGAATGTAAATTTCCAAACATATTTCCTGCTTGTGCAGTTACTACAAGAAGTAAGAGTGCCGAAGGAAAGGTAAAGGATGACGACGGTTTGGATTTACAAAACTTTTTTAAAGACAGTCCAGAAACAAAAAAAGTAAGTAAAGTCAGTACTCCTTTGCGAATGCTGAAAGTTAATAAGGAAGAATTTGTAAAATCTCAAATTGTAGATGAGAATTTGAAGGTAATAAGAGATAATGCCCTTGTTGATATAAATGATATCGAGAAGGAAGGAAAGTGTTACTTTGTTGAGGATGGAGTCCTAATGAGGAAGTTTAAGAGTAGAAATGTTAATGATGTTGTAGAACAAGTGATTATTCCAAATAGTTATAAGAATTTTGTTCTAGGTATTGCTCATGACAGTAGTTATTCTGGTCATTTAGGTATAAACAAAACTTATGAGAAATTATTGAGGTATTTTTATTGGCCTAAGATGCACAAAGATTGTAGTGAATATTGTAAAAATTGTGATTTATGTCAAAAAGTAGGCAAAGCTCAACATGACCCTAAAGTGGTGCCATTGCAACCCATTGAAGTTCCAGGCGAACCCTTTGAAAGACTGGTTTTGGATTGTGTGGGACCTCTTCCTAGGTCTAGTAAAGGCAACGAGTATTTGCTGACAATTATGTGTAGTGCTACCAGATTTCCAGAAGCTATTCCTTTAAGAACTGTGAGTGCTGATAAGATAATAGAAGCGCTTAACAAGTTCTTCTCGCTGGTTGGTTTGCCAAAAGAAGTACAAACTGACCAAGGAACCAACTTTAGGTCTAAAAAGTTTGCATAATTTTTAGCCTGTCAGAATATTAAGCATTGCTTATCATCTCCTTATCACCCACAGAGCCAAGGAGTGGTCGAACGATTTCATCGAACCTTCAAAACCATGCTTCGCACGTACTGTTGTGAAAATGAAAAGGAATGGGATGTCTTCATACCAATGTTGCTATTTGCCGTTCGTGATAGCGTACATTCATCGTTGGGGTATTCTCCTTTTCAGTTAGTATATGTCCATCAGGTAAGGTCGCCCATGGAGGTGATAAAAAATCAATTGATTTCAGATGAAAAATTCTATCACTTTACAAGAAATGAAGGAAAAAATAAAGAAAATATGGAAAGTAGCACATGAGAATCTCGAAATGGTACAAGAAGGGATGAAAAGAAACTACGACAAAAAGGCTGCAAAACGTGAACTCGACATCGGAGACAAGGTTCTAGTGTCTCTCCCTACGTCTGGTAAGGTTTTTAACCAGAAGTATATAGGACCTTGCACGGTGAAAGAAAAAGTGATGTTACCTATCGAATTCAATTTCCTACAGGACGAAGGAAAGTTAAAAATTTCCATATTAACAAGTTAAAAAGGTATAATGAATCCAGTGGAGTGTTGTCAATTGCAAAAGATGATGATGAAAAAGATGTTGAAGGAGAATTTGAAGTTAGGATAAAAAATACTGAGTATTTGAGGGATTATGAAAAATTTAGTAAATTATGTATTCATTTATCTGATGAACAGCAGCAGGATTTTAAAGTGCTAATTAAAAACTTTTCAGATCTGTTTTCAGACCATCCAAAAAGGATAAAAGGAATACAGCATAAAATTAGGTTGAGAGAGGAGACTCCAATAAGTCAGCGTCCGTACAGAATGTCACCGAGGCAACAACAACAGTTAAAGACCGAAGTTGCTTATTTGCTGAAACACGGACTAGCAGAGGAAAGCCATAGTGAATGGGCTAGCCCATGTATTCTAGTCGACAAACCTGACGGAAGTGCAAGAATGTGTACAGACTATCGAAAGGTAAATAATGTAACTATAAAAGATTCATATCCCATGCCCAGAGTAGAAGATATAATTGATAATGTAGCAAAGTTTCCTTTTTTAAGTAAAATTGATTTATTGAAAGGATACTATCAAATTGAGTTAGACAAAAACAGTAGGAATATTGCTGCATTTGTTACACCCCTTGGACTTTATAACTATAAGGTAATGCCATTTGGTTTATGTAATGCACCTCTGACATTTCAACGTCAAATGAATTATATCTTAAAGGATCTCGAAGGTGTATTTGTTTATTTAGATGACATTATCATAGTTGGAGAAACCTGGGAAGATCACATAAAAAAAGTATATGTTGTTTTTAAGAGGTTATTAGAATTCAATGTCACGATAAACCTTGCAAAATGTGAATTTGGAAAAACTACTGTTCAATATTTAGGACATGAAATAGGAAGTGGCCACGTGAGACCTGTTGATTGTCATATTGAGGTCATAAAGAATTTGACCATACCTACATCTAAACGTGGCGTGATGAAATTTTTGGGGACAGTGGGGTATTACAAAAAATTTTGTAAGAACTTTTCAGATGTAGCCTACCCATTAACAGAGTTGCTGAAAAAGGATGTGAAGTTTGTTTGGCCAAAGGAATGTGACTAAGCTTTTAGCAAACTTAAGCTCATGTTAATGTCTAAGCCAGTGCTGAAATCCCCAGACTTTAATCTACCATTCAAGTTACAGGTTGACTCCAGTGAAGTAGGAGCTGGCAGTGTATTATTACAGGAACATGATGGTATTTTACATCCTGTATCTTACTTTTCAAAGAAATACAATAGCCACCAGTTAAATTATAGTATTGTTGAAAAAGCTTTAAGTTTAATTTTGAGTTTAATGCACTTTGAGATATACTTTTTAAACAGTAATTTTGAAATTGACATATATACTGATAATAATCCATTAACCTTATTAATAAATGTAAGCACAACAATAAGAGAATTTTAAGATGGGCTTTATTTTTGCAACCATTCAAAATAAATGTTCACCATATAGCAGGCAAGGAAAATGTCATTGCAGATTCTCTCTAGGTCTGTTGATTAATCTAAACCTTTTATTTTGAAAGGAAAGTGCTTGTTACCAACGACGTGGCAGTCTCCGATAGTTGCTGAATGGTGGAAGTGGCTAATGTTTAAGACTGTACGAGTGAAAATTCAGCATGGACTGAGGAGAGAGCCGCGGAGTTTAAAGGGGGGGAAATGTAAAGGAATATGATTAATTGAGTATAAAATTGCAGAACAGGTTGAAAATTGATATTTTCATAAAAAAGGTGTACACTAGCCAACAGATGGCAGTACCGCTTGTCTGTAGTCGCCAAGGATAATGTACCGAAAAATTATATTTAGTACATGGATGTCTAGCGTGAGTCGAGTATATAAAGCCCCACAACGGTGATTTTCGGGGGAGTCGCAACAAACAAGTGATAATAAGTGTATCAAGTTTTTAAGGAATATATGGTAATGTATTGTTTATCCATTTGGACGTTTTCTTGTGTGATGTAACGTTGGTTGCCACTAACTGTTTGATGTTACTACAGTGTATTATATGTTGTGATTATGTAAAGCATTGCCACTTGGGTATTATACGGTGAACTGCAGAAATTGGTGATTAGTAGTCTTGATGAAGTGCTATTGTGTAATGCGTTTGTAATTGGTTTAATGTTCTGTTTGTAACTTTAATTTCTTTACTAATTTTTATTAAAGTACATTTTAAGTTATTATGGGTTATCACTGTTTCCTGATATATTCTGCTCTTAAATCCTTAGTATAAGAGATTTTGTTATCTTATGTTACAATATATATATATATATATATATATATATATATATATATATATATATGTATATATATATATGTATATATGTATATGTATATATGTATATATATACATATATATACATATGTATATGCATATGTATATGCATATATATATATATGTATATATGTATATATATATGTATATATATATGTATATATATATATATATATATATTCATATACATACATATAATGGGCATAATACACTAAATTTGGCTGCATAAGATTTTAACAACAAACCTACTCATGTGCAGAATATAGTTCTGATAACTCTTCAGATTATGTCAAAATTACAATTCAAGTTTTGACATCATGGGGCATAAAGATAACCTAATCATTTTGATCTGAAAGCTTTAAACCTAAGTTATTGTTATAAATTAAAATTTTTTGGACATCTAAATGAGCTTCATATGAAAGATCAGAAAGTAATTTAATGTTGCTGATAAGCATTTTAGGTCTAGATCTGGATTTCAAAGTATGGTTAGGAGAGAGAACGAATACATTGAAAAGCCTCCTTTTCTATACTTCATAGCAAACCATTTCTATGGGAAGTCATAAGCACAGCTATCCATATGTGTCTTATATATAGAACACCACATGGATTCTATAGCTGACAATATACATCGTTTGCTCAGCGATGTTTGATATTTGATCCTAAGTCTGCCACTTAGTAGGTAACATTCGAGGCTCAGATATCTTTCTGTATCGAACGTCAAGGTTACCCGGAATTGTAATACACGAATAAAAAAGGGATTTTATTATAGTTACGGACGGAAAAAAAAAAAATCCACTAAAAAACAGGTGTTTATGAAATAATGTCCGTATTCTTTGAAAATTACAGTTCATTTCACTGTTAATAAAAAGCATGATTATCTAAGAAATAATAATCAATAAGGTTATCGTGTGCAGCTCAGCATGTACATTACCACTCGCCAGTACTGAGGAACTTGATATCTTTATTCTTTATCACGAGCAAAGCGATCGCACGGCCGAGGGAAAAAAAAAATGTCCCTGTTTATAGAAGGTATAACGGGTTTTGGGCTTACTTGTTGTTAAATTGAAGGTCAAATTCAGGGAAAGGACATTATTTTCTACAGGAACAACAATTGTTTTCTGTTCAAAATGTTGTTTCGTCCTCAACTATAATTTTACCTATAGGGGAATGCCTACACGAATTCATTGCCCTTGGATATTTGGTATTGTTCTTTTCATAAAGTTTATTTGATTCTCATTCGCTTATCAGCTTGGTACTTTGATATATTTTGTTGATAACATCTGGGTTCCTTGTTTCTAATTGTTCACTCCGAAAAAAATAGGTTTAAGGGGACTCTATCGCATTAGATAGGTGCAAAGCTTCCAAGCTTTTTTTTTATACTTATGCAGAAAAGAGCAAAGGGATGTTCTTCTCCCTGCCTTCTATGGCTGCGATGTCATTCCAGCATTCTGTGTCATAAGGAAGAAGTCTGTTATTATTGTAATTAAGTTTCTTATCTGTACCATACATATTAGTAATGAAATTCTCAATCATTACTTCTATCGCATTCTACCTTGAAATCACCTAGGATAACACCTATACTCAATTTCTTTTAATGAGGCGCATTTGCACCGACTCGCGGCGATGCCCTTTTAGCTCGAAGAAGTTTCCTAATCGCTGATTGGTTAGAATTATCTTGTCCAACCAATCAGCGATCAGGAAACTTTTCCGAGTTAGAAGGTCACCGCTGCAAGTCGGTGCAAATCTGCCTCGCTAAAAATAGACTATAGCTATCATCACTTTAGGCAACCTTTTGTGGTCAGTTTGGACTTTTCAAATTCTTCTTTCATGTGTATTGTCCTACTTATGAATGCAAGCAGATCCCTGCTAGGATTTTGCAACATGCAAAAGGCTACTGGAAATTCCTAAATATATTGTCACATTTTTACATATAACGAATATGAATAAGGATGTATTATTTTAGATTTCGATTATGCGCATTCTAATTATTCTTATTTTAGATTTAATCGGTCGAAGAACTGTTAACGACATTTTGCAAGTCTAAGCTTTATATTAAAAGAATCGTGAAATCAAACATCATTTCCCTGTGTTTACTGTTATAGAGTAAAATATTCATTTTATTTTGTTGCATAGATGCTATTAATGGTTCATTTTAAAGAAGGACTACGCATTATCTTGTTATTTTTTCCAAATTAAAAGTTTTATATCCAACAATATTTCATGTAATGTGTGATAATTCTGACCTATGGTTCACAAACATGATTTGTCTATTGCTTTATAAACGCTGTCATAATTTAATCTTGAAAATAAATATTAACAATTAAATACTGTATCTCACTTTTTCATGTTAAAATGTTCATAATTTACAATACATTTATAAGATTCGAAATAACTAACATTGACTTTAGTCATAAATAGACTACTACAAAATATACCAAGTCCTCTGGATGGAGGTAATATGTCATAGTAAACCTAATATAAATGCAAATATCTCGAGTTAACATGACTTTAGCATTGGGAGGAGGTATGGTTATAAATGGCTGCTCCATTTAATGAATTACCTCTGAAAGTTTCGCTTTTTCTGCCATGTAATACACACGCACACAAACACAGACACCATATGTATATATATATATATATATATATATATATATATATATATATATATATATATATATATACATATATATATACATATATATATATATATATATATATATATATATATATATATTTATATATACATTTATATATATTATATAAATATATACATATATATATATACATACATATGTTTGTGTATATACACATGTATATATATATATATATATATATATATATATATATATATTTATATATATTTATATATATATATATATTTATATATATATATATATATATTTATATATATATATATATATATATATATATATATATATATATATATATATATATATATACATATGTATGCATGTATGTATATATATATATATATATATATATATATATATATATATATATATATTTATATATATAGTCTAACGGATTAAACACGTCTTTAATAATCAAAATTACCATAAAATGAAAACTATGGACATGTCATGTTCTATATTTCGAAAAAATTATTTTAAATAAATGGTATTCTCACACCGACATATATGATATAGGAATTGTTCATATTTTCCATGAATATATGTCAAGGATATAGTATTTCTTTATGAAAATACATTATGGTTTAATTCCATATTTTTACCTACGTAAGAAATTTATTGATATATATTCATTGATATTTCTCGAGAGTTTGAAATTCCTCCATCCTCTAATAATGCCGTCTTTATATTTGTCTATACGAAGAATAGAATTAAATTTTCTATATTTTCAATATGTTCCATCTAGTACTGTATTTGCAATCATCATTACTATGATCATCCTGACTTTCCTTCATAAGAATTGATTCTTGAAAAAAAAAAAAAAACATAAACGTAAATGGATATGATGTTTTGCAATACTACTTATTTCTATCCATGTTTATTCTCCTAAAATCTGTATATATCGAATACTTGTTATTTTCTTAAGGAAATGAAATGCTCAAAGTAAATCAAATCATATCAACAATCAGTTTATAACTAAAGCTGCCCTATGAAATCCTGAAGTGATTTTTTCAGAATTTTTCATAATTATCAATGCATTTGTGAAGAGAAGTAATTAAAAATGAAAATTATTAATTTTCTATAAAAAAAAAAACATAATTCAAAATATCTGGTGAGATACTCTTACTAATTATTAATTAAAAAGAATTTGAATCTTAAATTCAAGAATTTTCTTATGCACATACACATACATACACACAGATATATATATATATATATATATATATATATATATATATATATATATATATATATATATATATATACGTGTGAATATATATACATATATATATATATATATATATATATATATATATATATATATATATATATATATATATATATATATATATAATTTTAGTGGTTACGACCCATTATAAATGCCAGAAAATTACCCTTAATACACCACGGTCTTAATAAAAAATTCTATCTAGAACAAAAAGCATTATGTTAGATATATCAAAATAAATAGGAGAGCAATTACTGTTGTTATTTATCATCACATTACGTGCGATGAACATCGATTGGATGAAAGAGTTATTTGGCTTTATGGAAAAAATAAAGACAAAACCCGAGCTATATAGATAAATGGGTGAGTGTATCGAACCAATTAGATTTGTGATTAACCAGAATATAATGAAAAATACGGTTTCATTGAACTTCTTTTGTGATTTCCCTTTGTTACTGATAATTGATCCTTCTCTGTGCCCATTAAATATAGAAAGGCTAATGACCAACCAAGTTTCAACTCTTTGACGATTGCAGTGAAATTGACTGAATTTAACAGAAAATGTTTCTCGAATGCTTTGTGCCTACAGTTTATTAGTTAAGGTTATTGCTTTAACCAGATCTGTATTTTTTTGCGTGATGATGATGTTTAATAAGATAGTAATTTCTGAAATTATTTGTAAACATGAGTTTTGTTTATAGGTCATTTCAAATACTTAATCATAACAACTAGGGTAGCCTAATTATGTTGAACATTGTTTATCGATTCGTATATTCAAACTAGGTAAGCTGTTATCACTTGGATAGCATATTACATTTAGCTCTTATTCTGTATTATAATTTTGCAAAGGGTGTTTAAAGTGTTTTGGTAAATTATATTAGGCTAAATGTTTAATGTGGTATTGAATATAAATATTTCATAATATTTTCATGCACACTTGGTCAAATAGACTCTGAAATTGCTCCCTAGTGAGTAATATGAAAAATTAAGTGGTACGTAATTCTCTCTTTTATGTCTTACTGAATAAATATGTCATGAAAAATGCTCATTTGACAACGCATCTTTGGAAAATGTATTCTGTTCGACCGTTGAAGCAAAAAAAAAAAAAAAAAAAAAAAAAAAAAACTTAAGTAGCAAACTTCGTATAACAATAGAAAACAGTTTTTGCTCTGTCACGCAATGGTATTGTTAAGAAAGAAAGACGGCATTCGCTTTTAAAATCACTTAAGCAATGGTCTAATGCATCTATTGTTGGAGTAAATCGAACGTTCTGTCAGGAGACTATAGCCCCATTTAAGAAGACAATCAGTAACACTTGAAAAAAAAATTGATGCACAAAAACCATAAGCTTATTTTCTTGTATATATATATATATATATATATATATATATATATATATATATATATATATATATATATATATATACACATATATATATATATATATATATATATATATATATATATATATATGTCTACTGAAATAACCGTGGTAACTTGATTTTCTTTATATCTTTAATGTTACTTAGAACGCAGGAAAATTTAAATATAATATATAGAATCGAGTTTTATAGCTTTCATGTATTCAATTTTTTTTATAGGTTTTATAGGTAGTAGGTTGGCCAGGGTTCTTGCCGCCCGTTGAGATAGCACTAGAGCGTTA
>NC_090726.1:17060284-17070284 GCF_036898095.1 Palaemon carinicauda | reverse complement strand
TTCCCACTAAAAGAAGAAGAAAAAAAAATGTCAGCCTATCATCCTCAGGTCACTTATTTCAAAAAATAAAATCCTTTTCACAACTCTCCTCACTGGATAAATGCATTTTTGTGACTGATGCGTCAAACACCGGTGGCTGTAAAAAAAGAAATTTTTTTTTTTCCAAATGTATAGTCATCTTCATTCCTTCTAAAATTATGTATTATACATACACTCTTTAATATTATCTTGTTCAATCAAGAGGAATTTAGAGGCACAAAAACATATAGCAGATTTATTTCTATTTAACAAAACTTGCTTCCAATAACTAATGATGAAACAAGTTGACTACTAGTATGTAAACAGAAATAACCTTCGACGGCACGTATTTATATTGAGAAAATGTAATGTTTCCTTTGATATTATCATAAAAGTAATGAATTTGTATAAAAGAAAATGAGTGAAGGAAAATTTTGAGAAAAAAATCTTATCAAAGTTCAACGAATCTCTCTCTCTCTCTCTCTCTCTCTCTCTCTCTCTCTCTCTCTCTCTCTCTCTGAAGAGCTTTTCTTCTATATAAACCTAATTCCCAGAACCAAACCATCCACACTTAAGCTTACTAGACTTTCATTCCAAGAATCGATTCCATGGACTTTTGGTGGAAAAGCAATATGCCGTGAGTGGCAAATTTCCACGAATTTCGAAGTCAACAAATAAGATTACTGTTTATGTCAGAGACAAGAGAATTAAAAAAAAAATCATAGAATAATTTTTTCTCCTACTCGATGTTTACGCGAATCACTTCGACAATATAGGATACGGAAATAGTGCTGAAAGAAAACAAGTTTATTAACAAGGTGACCTGAAAAGAATGTTGTTAATTGGGAATCTTTTCATGGAATTCTGCAGTTCCTCAATTCTTCAGAGGTTATATAAGCGAGTAGAGGATATTAAAAAACAAAACAAAACACACTACCGAGAACTGCAAACTAGAACAAAAAGATATTTAAAGGATGATATTTAACGATAAAAGGGCAACTGATGGTTCTGCATCATTCTATAAACTGTACATGAAATTAAATTTCCCTTAAGTGACTTATTTCCTTTATACTCACTTTTATGAATAAATGGTATAAAGTCTAATAAAATTTTGAAAATCGTATAATTCACTCCAATGCAAATGATCACATAAGGCTTTTTTAACAGAAGAAGCCTTCCAACTTACAGATTTGAAATATCAATCGTTAACAAACCTAAACACACTTGTCCCTAAGAGAGGGTTATGGTGGCCAATGTGGTAACGTCCCTGGCTTCTGAAAGCCAAACTGGGGTTCGAGTCCCCCTCTAACTCGTTAGTTTCTATGGTTGCTGCAAACTCACCATCCTTGTGAGATAAAGATGTGGGATTTGGGGGAGCTTACAGTGTATGTTTACCTGCTGAGTCATCAGCAGCCATTGCCTGGCCCTCCTTGGTCCTAGTTTGGATGGAGAGTGGGCTCGGGGCTGATTATATGTATATGTGGTCAGTCTCTTGGGAATTGTCTTGCTTAATAGGGCAATGTAACTGCTTCTTACCTCTGCCATTCATAAGCGGAAAAAGTAAAAAGTGAAAGTAAATATGAGACAATGAATATATTTTTTAATTCATGAAACTACCATATGAGAATTAGCAGAGGAGCTGACCAAGTAATTCCATATTTGTCGAAATATAAATTCTGAAATATAGTTATTTTTTTTTACATATATATTACACTTTTATAGATGGCATAGTTTTCCTAGCAATGATTAGTTGTCTTTAGCAGTGGTCTCTGTGGAAAGGAAGAACGTATGAAAAACTAGTTATCACAGATATATATCTAATAAAGGTTTATAGGTTTGAAGGCCACTCATGAATGGCAAAGACCAGGGACAATGACATTGCCCTATGAAGAAGAACAATGCACTAGAACTGACCAGATATACATATGATGAGCACCCAAGCCCCCTCTCCACCCAAGCTAGGACCAAGGAGGGCAAGGCAATGGCTGCTGATGACTCAGCAAATAGGCATATAGGGTCCCCCAAACCCCCCATCCTTGGCTCACAGGGATGGTTAGGTTGCAGTGACAAAAGAAATTAATGAGTTTCAGCCGAATTATAGCCGCCAAACTAGCGTTCACCAGTCGGCGACATTACCACATCGGCCACCACAACCCAGAAAGAAAGAAGAATTTTCCAGCATCTGGTGATAAATGAACGATAAATTTGATGATTGTATAAGAACATATTTCGTCCAAGATCCCCAGTGACAACGTTAAAAAAAAAAACGGTTCTAGAAAGGAAAAGAAATCTGTCAGGATTCGACTAATTATATTAATCTCTATATTAATTTAAAAATAAATAAATCGTGGAATAAACAGTTCCAATTTATTTTCTGGTTGCCGATAATAGAAAAATTAAGATAATAATAAATTATTCCCATTCAGAAAACCCTCTCATAATTTTTATCGTTTTTCTTTTTTTTTTAATCTATTAGGTGTTTAATATTTTTAGTTTCAGGTCTCTTTGATGTGCTAAATCTGAGGCCAAAAATAAAAAATCACTCCCTGAGGGATATAATTTTTAAATGGAACGAATTTCCAAGTAATGTATAACATAAATAAAGTCTAAAACTCTCTCTCTCTCTCTCTCTCTCTCTCTCTCTCTCTCTCTCTCTCTCTCTCTCTCTCTCTCTCTCTCTTTCGGTATATACGCATATTCATATAACCAATCTCGATTCACTATGATAAGGAATGTATTTTAAACATGAATTACATATTCCATTAGTAACGGGCATATTATATTTTTGCCTTATAAAAAGTACAACTTATTTTCTTATTGGAGATATATATACATATATAAAAAAAATCATTATGATATACATATAAAAACAATACATATATTCAGTAACTTTTCTTAGATATCTGGACCTTTTACATCACAAAGAATTTTTTTTATTTCCTTTATAGTATGTCTTAATTACGTTGCATATTATTTCAACGTATTCTCTAATGATGGTACTGTTTTCTTTATCACTTTTAATATTGCTCTCCATTTAACAGCTTTGCTTCAACTTCTGCTCCCAATACGGTGTCCACTATTCCAGTTTATGTCGATGCCTTTTATATAATGTGTCTATAGTTTCTAACGATGATATAAAAGCAAAAGAAGATAGTAGGAAATATAATGAGTGTCTCTTATTCTTAGAAACCAGTTAAGGGAATATGCAAACCTTGTATTCGTAAACCGATAAACTTAAAAAGAAACCTTAAGTTCAATCAGAGATTCTCCGTAAAAAATATACTGTTTTCAGTCCTATTTCAGTAAAAAATTTTAACATTGTATAGTGATATATACATAAATTTCGAAGATATTAAGCTTGTTTAATTCTATATATTACATAAATATTTTTTTAGCTTACTCAGTTTTGTTTTGTTATCATAAGATACTGTGGAAGGACTGTCCGTCCAAATACCAACGCAGAATGATATAATGGACCAATAGACGCATCTCATGGGAGATTTGCTCCCCACATCACAGTGCAGAACGCCACTGAAGCTATGGCTGATGGAGTATTGCTTCCCAAGCATGATTGGTATGCCCTTACTATTATCATTATTATTTGCTAAGCTACAACCCTCGTTGGAAAAGCGGGATGCTATAAGCCCAGGGGCCCCAACGGGGAATATAGCCCATTAGGGAAAGGGAACAAGGAAAAATAAAGATACATTTTAATAACAATAACAACATTAAAATAAATATTACCTATATGAATTATAACAACTTTAACAAAACAAGAGGAAGAGAAATCTGATAGAATAGTGTACCCGAGTGTACCCTCAAGTAACAAAATGCTAACCGAAGATAGTGGAAGACCATGGTACATTTTGGAGTGTCCTTTTCCTAGATGAGCTGCTTCCCATAGATAAATAGTCTTTTCTACCCTTACTAAGAGGAAAGTAGCCACTGAAAAAATACAGTGCAGTAGTCATCCCCTTGGGTGAAGAAGAATTATTTGGTAGTCTGAGGGCTATAGCTGGAGTGCCCAGAACACGTCAAATGAGGTCTTAAAACACCAGTCCTGCGAATATGGAAAGAATACCCAGACCCTCAATCATATTCTCTGATCATGCCAACCATCTCATAATTTCGACAACTCTTAATTAAAGTCAATAAACGAACGCTTCAATGGTCGGCTGTTTGGCGTGATATGCTATGTTAATCATACCTCAAGTTTTCTAAAGTATTTAAACTAATCGTTTCCACGCCAGTGCTCGGACAAGCAAAAGACTTCCTTTATGTTAAGACAAATTACTCGTGCAACTATTTTAAATATTGCTGATCAAACTATTCAAATTCTAAAAAGAGAATATATATCTATCATTTTAATAATAGTAAATAAGACTAACAAAGGAACAATTACAAAACAAGAAACTACTTATATGGACATACATATGGATACTAATGCTATATAAATCTTGGAATTCTTAATAAACTGACGTAACTAAGAGATCGAAACCATATCATAACAATAACATTAATCCCAGACAGATTGTTGTCAGTTGGCAGTAGGTTTTATGGAAAAGGTAATCCCTTTTTACAGTTCATTAAGTATGTTATGGGGGACCGTAGGAGGACATAAAATGGAAGTACCATCCATCACTTTTAGGCAATATTGCCCATATTTCATCTTGGAGTAAGAATTATATGTTTTATTCTGGCCATCGAAATACTTTGGGGATGATTATAGCATAAGAGTAAAATAATCGAGACGTTAACTACGATCTTGAAATAGTTGTTACTGTGGATGAAAGAGGAGACCTGAATGATGCATTTTATATACATACAAGCATACACTCGTATACACACGTATATATATATATATATATATATATATATATATATATATATATATATATATATATATATATGTGTGTGTGTGTGTGTGTGTGTGTGTGTGTGTGTGTTTTAGTAAAACTTCATGATGGTATGTGGACAGATTTTTAAAATCATGTTTATTGCACTTAAAAACTTCGTAGTAGACTATGGATTTTAAAAAATAGGTTTAGGCTTTGCTTTTGATAAATTTTACCATAATGGAAATCCACGTCGTCAAGAAATTCCATGTTTGAATTTTATCAAATTAATAATTTTGTGGCTTCACTAGACGAGTAATTACACCCCTCTGTATTGCGGGAGACTAAGTACCTTTGGAGACTGAATAGGATTTAATTATTCCACTCCGTTACTCTAGAGCTTCTCGTTATCTTTGAAGTTCCAAGTAATGACATGAGATGAGGGAACTAGAGTAGGTCCAGGTATCCAGATAAGACTGCACGTCAGAAGTCTTTAAGCCATAAAGAATGGAAATCGGTATTTATATCGTTTATTTATTTTCTTGTTTCCTTTCCTCACCGGGCTTTATTTCCTTGTTGGAGCCCTTAGGCTTATAGCACCTTGCTTTTCCAACGAGAGTTGTAGCTTGGCTAGTCATAATAATAATAATAATAATAATAATAATAATAATAATGATAATGATAATAATAATAATAATAATAAAACACTGAAAAACTGAAAATAATTTTCATCAAACGAGAAGGTGAAAACACTCTAGCTATTATCTTTTCTTTATGCTTGTGAACGTAAATTAGATAAAGCAGAATTTGACTGTTAATTCCAAGTATAACCTGTTTATTTTCACTCTTATCATTTTTAATGGTTGATGTGAGGAGGAGTTATTACCCAAACACACCCTACACTTATATGGTTGGCTAAGGAAAAATTACTTGTACTATTCTTGATATGAGCTCATGTTTCCAAACCTGTAATTTGGCTTCAGTTGATTAGTACATTTATGTTCCCTTATGTTACATTAATGAAACTAAAGGCTTTAGACTACTATCGGCCAATTACCCCAGTTCAAAGGATATAGTAACTTAATTCATTATGATTGAATGAGAATTAGTGCAATAAAGAATTACAAATCAGAACATGACATTTAATATAGGTGATTTACAGTAGGGTGAGCCTCATATTAATGATAAGATATTAATACAAACTCGGTGTTTATACTTACAGAACACATACTATGGTTAAATTATACATATGAGTTTGAGGAATTTAGGGGTGTGGGTTGAAAGGATTTAATATTTCAAGTCCTGACACCTGTAATAATGGCTAAACACCTAATAGCATTTGAGATAAAAGAATATAAAAAAATAAAAATAGATCTTAAAAAATTTTCAAATAACATTTGAAGGAAAATACTTTCTGAATAAGATTTGACTTCATGTAAAAATATACCTAATAGGATTTAAATGTACCTAATTACAATGTAAATATAATTATTCACAACTTAACCATGTGTAAAGTTGTGTACGGGCCCTTCCCTTACGAGACATGAAAAGACTAAGTCATTGGTTTTTTTACGACACCTCATTGCAAGAAATTTTCATCTGGTTACTGTATTTAAACGCACATCTGATAAAAAAAATCTACTCAAACTAGATTGGGACATATTTTGTGACAACACGCAATAATATTTGCCCGACATTTTAGCCATAATGTGTGTTCTATAAGTATAAACACCGATTTTATATTAATATTTAATCATTGATATGAGGTTCACCCTACTGTACATCACCTACATTAAATGTCATGTACTGATTTGAAATTCTTTGATAAACTAATTCCAATTCAATCATAATGAATTGAGTTATTATATCCCTTGACCTGGGATAATTGCTCGATAGTAATCTATAGCCTTGAGCTTCATTAATGTGAAATAAGGGAACATAAACGTACTAATTAAGTGAAGCCAAATTACAGGCTTGAAAACAAGCGTTTATACCAAGCATAGTACAAGTCATTTTTCCTTATCCACCAAGTCAAGAGGGTGCTGGTGGTATCTGGGTAAGATTTAAGGTATAATCGTATAGATTTCTGTTCATAACTTAGTCACCCGTTCATTTGATATGATTTTTCTCACAATGTTGATAGGGAATATATAAATATATTTACATATATATATATATATATATATATATATATATATATATATATATATATATATATATATATATATATATATATATATATATACATATATATATATATATATATATATATATATATATATATATATATATATATATATATGTATATGTATATACAGTATACATATATAGAGTATATATATATTTATTTATATATATGTATGTATATATATATATATATATATATATATATATATATATATATATATATATATATATATATGTATGTGTGTGTGTGTTTGTGTGTGTTTAACCCTTGAACCTCAGTCTCCTCCACCTGAGGTCGAATCTATAGCCGACCAAAATTTATTATTAAGCTAATCCGCCCTTAAGTCTCTGATCCATAGGCTCAGTGAATTCAATATTAGGAGGTATTAAAGCTTATATATATATATATATATATATATATATATATATATATATATATATATATATATATATATGTTTGACCAATTTCTTCCTTGCATTGATAACTGACAACTGATTTGCAATACCTTTCCACAGAAGACAATAAATGGGATGATCTCTTTACCTGTTAGCAGGAGAGGTCTGCTTTGTTTTTTGTTGTTGGTAGTACTGGATTTTAGGAAAAGGTAGGCAATTTCCCTTTTTTTCTAAACGAAAGACCTCCTAAGACCAGAATCACTTACGGCCGAGACGAAAAATGTATTTCACGTAATTGATATGATTAACATATCATATCAAATTTGGTAGAATATATTTTCATTACAGTATAATATTGAAGAATCTTTAAAGAAACTTTCAATGTATGGATAAGTAAAACGTAAAGGGAAAAAAACATTAGCTTTTTATGATAATTTTCGTAAAAACAGAAAAAAGAGAAAAAACCAATTACAGTATAATGTAAAGTATCTTTAATGAAACAGAACCTTTAAGAATAAAAAGAAAAAAAATAGATTGAGAAAAAATAGCATATCATGACATGTTTCCAAAAAAGAATGTTTTATAACAGTAGAATAATAAATTATCTTTAATGGAACTGAGCAGGTATGGATAAGTAACACGTAAAGAAGAAGAATAAAAGATTTTAAGGAAAGTAATTGAATTTGAGATCAATAATCCTGAATCCCTTTCCTTTCTGTTTGAAATGAGAAAGAATGAAACACAGGCAAAGGTCTGCAGAACAATCATCGCAAAAAAAAAAGCCTTTAAATCCGATTTCATTTGGCACCAGGTTCACAATTATCGTGACCTTTCAAACACGTTTTGTACTTAGAGTTTGTGATCCAAAATTGTCCAGGTTATTTCATAAATTTGTTTGTTATTACATACTCCCTTAAACGCTTAATTCCGGTATAAAACACATATTATTTTACTTAAAACCATATGAGAAATTCATCTTTTGCGATTTTGTGGTAAATATTTTCCCTTAAGATCCCCATTATATCTTTTGGTAGACATTGAAAAATAATATTAATTAATTGTATCTGGTAAGGATATCCACGAACTTATTAGAAAACCGTGTTCGATCTGAATTATTAATCATTATAGAATTAATTGAAATGATATCGTAAAGATTATTTTTTTCTCTGACATTTATAAGTATTGACAGTTAATGATGGAAATGTGTCCCCTGGCTGTTATAGGTTTTCGATAAAGCTTGGAACGTTATTCGTTTCATACTCATTAAAAATTAAAAAAGATATCGTGATAAGACTAGTGATCAAACTTGAAGGAAATAGGCTAAATTAATTTGGTAATAACATTAAATTCCCTAATGTTTATGTAAATTTATTTTAAAACATGTTATAAAAGATGAAGCAAAAAAAAGAAAAAAAAAATTCAGAAAAACTTATTTCCAGGTTTTCATAATAGTACACATACAGTAAGAAGCTTCGGATTTCAATTTTCATTTAATTATAGATATATTCAAGATTTAGCGTTTTAACTTCAAATTTCAATTTGTAATAAATTATAGATACCCTCATGATTTAAGGCTTTAACTTTTGTCTCTAGCAGACTGCGACCAGCGTTCTATCTAACTCATGGGAGCAACTTAGGCTCTTTCATTGGGAATCTATTCTCACTGCTGACCTGAGCAGTTACTGAGCAGTCATTATATATATATGTATATATATATATAAATATATATATATATATATATATATATATATATATATATATATATATGTGTGTGTGTGTGTGTGTGTGTGTGTACATATGTATGTGTATGTGCATCTTTATGTGTGTTTGCGTGTATGTGTGAATATGAGTAATTCACCGAAAGTAAACGGATTTCTAATTCACCAGTACATTCGTCTTCCTAGTACAGGGCATAACAATATCGATCAACTATTTTTATTTTTTGGATATCATGTTAAGTTTATTTCTCTATTAAACTTTTATCATGCTATACCTTGAAAAGAACTAGTTAATAAAAAGAAAAAAGGATTTTAACATCTATAAACTAAACTCATAATTATAACCACAGTTCGATGCTCTTTTCATTAGGATTTATAAGAAAAAAAATTTCCTTTTTCTCATTATACAGTCTATGAGCCAAATCACCGACAATAACTTTTTGAAGTATATACTTTCTTCACCTTCCCTTATAAAGAAAAACTTTAAATTACCAAGGAGGATATGGTAGAAAAGTTATCAGATATATTAAACTTTTACAATTGGAAAAAAAAAAGTTAATAATTCATCTAAAGTTTTGTATATACATTTGGTCTTCCTATTTATATAGGATTATCATATACCTTCTGAAAATAAGACAAATATTGACATAGATATTCAAACTATTGCCACTATATAATATCCACAAATATAATCAACGAAAGCATAATTAAAAATTAAACTGATTTTATAGAGAGTTAACAAATTTATTGTGAAAGACAAGATATGAATACAGAATTTTAACGCAAACTAATCTTGCGTAGTATAAATATTCATTTATAAAATGTACGATAACTTCTAAATTCAAT
>NC_090726.1:17052784-17055284 GCF_036898095.1 Palaemon carinicauda | reverse complement strand
TTCGATTACCCATAATTCAAAGGTATGTCTAAGATGATAAAGAGGATACTTTAATGCATAAGGAAATTTCCCGACCTCAGATATTCATTCCAGTTCTCAAAATACATCTTAAGAGATGTTATGATGAGTCTACTCCATGTTTAGCCCTCATGGAAATGTGGGCAATTAAGTAACATAATCTATTATATTTATTTACTTATTCATTTACAAGTAAAGTAGTCTTGTATACATTATTTTATGATTTTCTTTGACTTCCCAGTAGCTTTCCTCATTTCTTCGGGGAGATAGGGGAGACCGAGGACATATAACCAATTATAGGTATTAGGTTGGCCAGGGCACCAGCCACCCGTTGAGATACTACTGCAAGAGAGTTTTTTGGTCTTTTGACTGGCCAGGCAGTACTAAATTGGATCCCTCTCTCTGGTGACGAATCATTTTGTCTTTTCAGACACACTGCTCTATCATTTCTCTTCTCCAGTTTCAGGTTGTTATAGTTTATATATGAAAAACCTAATGTTATGTCACTGTTCTTAGAATATTTCATTTTGATTGTTTATTACTTTGCATATAGTTTAATTATTTCCTTGATTGTTAGGGCCCTTGGACTTATATCATCTTGCTTTACTACTATGGTTGTAGCTTAACAATTAGTAATAATAATAATGATAACAGTATTCCATTTGCAATTGGTCCTTTCTCTGATCTCGAAAGTACATTAGATAATTTCTATCTTGAAAACTATAATCTCATTACATTGTTTTAAACGATATCCGTCATGTCATCTTTGAGGTTTGTGGAGAAATGGCTTGGAGATAGTAATTTAATTTAGTGAATGATTTGATTCACCGTACGGATTTTACATGACATGGTTGATTGATTGATTGATTTAAAATTCTCTGGCATCATAACATTTTTTATGTTTGCTTACAAACCAATAATCGAATATTATTTTAAAGTGCATTGCAATGGCTATAGTTTGCTTTGGTCAAATTTCATTATTAGTAGAAATAATCAATATTTTATTATATTTGCACATGAACAATTGACGCCGATTGCATAACATGGAACGAATCACTTTCTAAAGTTTCATAAAAATATTTTAAAGAACGATATCTTAACTTATTCTGTCACCATATCCTAGTCAGAACGTGGGTGAAAAGAAATCCTGAATTTCAGGCACGCTTGAGCTGTAGTTTGCTGGTGAATATGGTCATAAAAGTACTTTGTGGTGGTGAGTGGTTGGAGTTTAGGAACCCTGCGAGCTAGTTTTAGGAGTTAGATTGGACTTTTATATGTCTACCTGCTGAATCATCAGTAAACGTTGTATGGGTCTTATTGCCATAACTTTGGAGGATAGAGACCTGGATGCTGACTGTATATGTAGGGGATATGTATTACATGAATTTCTAACTGTAATTGAATAGTTTAGCATATTTCTTCAAAAGGCTCATAAAAAAATAAAGGAAATGGAAATAAGTCACTATATTTCATTCAATATAAAATGTTCCTCTTCAAGGTGTACAATAAAATGAGAAAAAAAAGAGTGAACAGTGAGAGTTTACATATGAAAACAGAAGGGTATTTCCAGTTGTTTCACACGCTTAATTTAATAAAACATTCTTAGATCAACTGTATACAGCCTTCTGTTTTTATATATAAACTGTTACTGCCCACTTATTTTTTCTCTTTTTATCATAAACCTTGAAGAGTACTAATGATATTGTTTGAATTATAGCGATTTATTTCCATTTCCGTTGTTTCTGAAATTGAATTTTTAAGAAACATGTAGGGAATATGTTCGATAACTCGTACATTGTATGGTGATCTTTCAAATATATTATACTCGCTCGTGATGTATGTTTCAATTTCTATACCTTCTCTGGTGAAAGATATTCCTATGAAACGAAGAGGAGCATTTAATGAAGATGGGTAGGCCAAAACTAATTCAAAACGAATCACGTTTATCTACAAGGTAACTTTCTCTGTTTATATTCTTCCTTAACGAAATTATAATTAGATATTAATGGCCAAGCGTATTATATTCTCAAAAGTGGATATAATTTTCTATTTATTTTCTTACTCCTACGGGTACCTTCCCCTCCTGAATAAATTTACCCATATGTGATCTCATTCATTCTGTGAAAAGTAACAATTAAGATGATTTGCTTCTTAGTTTAATTCTGAATTAAAATGTAGTCTCTTGTTAAGAGATATAATTTTTTTTTTCTAGATACAACAATGATGATGGCAAGAATTTTGGTGGTATTTTTTTTTCATTTGGATCATCTGATTATTTTGCATAAGTAAAGCATTGTATAATCTCATTATTTCAACTATTTATTGCTAGTAAATACAACCTTATTGTTAAGTTGAATATTTGTCATGTAAAATTTTAAATTCTAGAACAAATTTCTAGAGAGAGAGAGAGAGAGAGAGAGAGAGAGAGAGAGAGAGAGAGAGAGAGAGAGAGAGAGAGAGAGAGAGAGAGAGAGAGAATTGA
>NC_090726.1:17045284-17047784 GCF_036898095.1 Palaemon carinicauda | reverse complement strand
TTCCTGATTGTTATCCCAAGGATATACTTATGCTGCCCTGATAATTGTTCTAATTTTATTATTTTTTTTTTCTTTTTAATACATTGTGGGTAAAAACACCCGATCGTCCTTTGTTTTTCTTATCATGAAGTATGGGTACGGTAAAAATGCTGAAACATGATTGGTTGCTTAGTTTCAAGATTATCCAATTAACTGCGATTTTAGATTTCATACGTCCTAATAGAAGGTGCGAGTCAGTAGTTGCCGGTCATAGTTGTGTAGACGTACGGTGGTTGTTGCTCCTCATATTTTGAGGTTATTGCCCGGTTTCATGGACATTACAATTTACAATGGAACCCCAGAAGTAGTGAAACGTTAGAATGGAACGCCAGAAGTAGTGAAACGTTACAATGGAACTCCAGAAGTAGTGAAACGGTGTCTGCATGAACAGACTGATCCCCAAACTTCTACGTCTGCAACTTCTGATTCTACTTAAGGTAAGTGAAGTGTTTAACCAAAAGTTTACGGAATTATTTGCCCATTTACCCCTTTAAGTTTGTATAACTGATAATTAACACCGAAATATTAGCCCGCGGGGCTAACACTCGTAGTGAAACATACTGTAGTCCGCTTGGCAGAAAGGAACAGTAGGATAATGCTTAATCACGGGCGAAACGAGCATACGGCAGAGTAAAAACCAATAAATTATTAGCTCAATTAAGTAACGAGGTATTTGTAATAAAATCATGGCGAAGCCTGCTTTGAACAACTTAACTCTATAGAAAATGGGGATGAAAATCACGTTTTTTATGCGTCCAGAAGTCTGGCAAACAAAACATCCAGGGTTTTAACGGTTTCATTACTATTATTGGTTTTTTTTTTTTCTTTTTATTACGGTAACTTTTTTTTATTACGATGATTGGTGTGTTTACGTTAGACTGCTTCTTATTTTACCAGTTATCTGTATTATCCCACGTAAAAGCCCTGATTTCCCACTGTGGAACCTCATTATTAGTTATTAACAGGAGTCTTTTATCTCTGAATCCGATCATTTGTTGCAGAAATAAAAGTAAAATTCGTTGAAAACGCAATACTTGAGCTAGAAAAAAATATATAATCATATCGGATATCCAAGTTTGGTTGAAACTGCAATTTTACCACATGAAATCTAAACATATACTGTATATATTTTAATAACCAGATACACAATAAACGAAGTTCATAAAACATAATAGATATGGAAATCAAAACAATATATAGAAATAGCCTGAAATACAAGAAAAAACTATCAAAATACAAAAGAAAAATCCAAGAATAAAACTTGAAAGACGAAGAGGGATAGACGATGGTGTGTATAAGTGATGGTTAACAGATAAAGTGGGGAAAGTAGTTAGGCAATATAAAAAGGAACAGAGGTAGTCGAATGATTTAGAGAAGGGAATAGCTATTTAATAAAAAAAAAGATTCAATGGTAGGTAGAGAATAGCTATTGGGTGATTGGGCTAGTATTATGTAATTGGAATAATCAATGGGTTGCTTGCGTGTATTAGCGTGATTACGTATAGAAGAAATTTAAGAAATCTTTTCATTTAATACATATCCTGTGCGATGACTTAACATATTTATGGGAGTCAAGACATTCCTCAAGAGACAGTTTGAGCAAACAACATAAGTTCCTTATTTACATCTAGGTTTAAAGGTTTAAAGTCGCTCATGAATGGCAGAGGCCAGGACAGTAGCATTCCTATAGCAGGCAGGACAATGCCCTAGAGGCTGACGATATATTAAACGATCCTTGGTCCTAGCTTGGGTGGAGTGGGACCTTACGTGCCGATCATGTGCATATATGATCAGTCTCTAGGGCATTGCCCTCCTTGATAGGGCAATGTCACTGCCCCCTACCTCTGCTATTCATGAACGGCCTTTAAACCTTTAAAGTGATTGAAAGCTGGTCGATATACTTATTTTTTGGTGTTTATAAACTAGTATGAATGGTGCAAGAATCTTCAGATTTCCACTGGCATAACATTATGGATTTGCTTTGAATTCCGTCGTTCTATCCTTTGTATTAAACCATAACGTAAACACAATTAGATTCCACCTTTGGGAGCAGCTTTTGCCTTTCCTCTGAAAAATCAATTCCCTCTCCTAGACTTGATTAGTATGTTAATTGACTAGGGTTATTTGAATTCTATTTCTCCCTCTCAAGAATTAAAAGTCCTCTAGAGGAGTTTAAATCATTCCAGTTTATGAGCAATTTCTAAAAAAAACATCAATTTAGTTCTACGTCTTTATCTTGACCTTGCAAATAAGACTAGTATTAAAAGATGAGTCTGTTTTTACAATTCTGTTATGGGAGATATTCCGTATCACTAATTGTATTAGTAAACTAACATTGATATTTGTTAGAGAGAGGAGCTAAATTAAAATCCTTATATTACTTTTCCTCGATGACAGAAAAATGGCACATGTGTTCTAGAAGGATCCTCCCTTTCTGTAGAGTTCATCATAAAAATATCCT
>NC_090726.1:17025284-17027784 GCF_036898095.1 Palaemon carinicauda | reverse complement strand
TTTGATAAAAGAAAACAATGCATTAATAATTGAATTGTATTTTTTTCCCATTTTTTATTAATAATACAATCAACGTCATACAAATTTTCGAAAAAAAAAATTATCTTGTTAGATGTATAATGATAGTTTCATATATTTAAGCGATTTTATATGGTTATTGTTCATTTAATGATAACAGATGATAATCAGGCATATATAAATGTGTATTTGATAACAATAAAGATAAGGTGATAGTTTCCTATACTAAATTAATTTTACAGTTATTGCTCATTTGATGATACTAGATGATAACCAGATATAAAACCGTGTGTTTGGTATTGATAAAGGATAAGATAATATATGTTAATATAGATTGAAAAATATAATACACAAAATCTACATGCGCTCCTTAGCCTTTTATCTACTAACATAATGAACTTATCCGTTCGCTATGAAAAAGAAAAGGCGAAAATTTAATCCATTTATCAAAGCAGACCAAAAATACAAATACCTGTTTCAATCAGAGGTAGCGCCATTATGCAAATATAGCAGATGCAGGGATGAATGAAATTAGGATATTTTCCATAGGTGATTTGACGGTTGGCTGGAGACTTTTTGGTTCCCATTTAAATTGCAGATGAGGTCAAGAATTGGGTCTTTTTCCGGGAGATTACTTGGGAATTCATTTCGACGCCTTTGAAATTAATCTAGACTCCTGCAATAGAATGGGTGCAGGATCTCACCCTCCTCTGTAGGAAGTTGAGGCCTGTTTAATTGAACGTCTGTGTGTATGTCTGCCTCTGTGTGTGTGTATATATATATATATATATATGTGTGTGTGTGTGTGTGTGTGTGCGCGTGTGTGTGTGTGTGTGTGTGTGTTAAATCTTTTTTTTTATTTGGGGGGTTGTCTAAAAATACGTTTCTCTGTGTCCCATATTTTCTTTTCACTTTTTATTTCTTTGGTGTAAATTTATATGAATACATAAAATTTCCTGCATTTAACACTTCTCAATGACCCTCTCTTTTTTAGGAAGTTGAGCCCTCTTTAAATGACCGTCTGTGTGCAAGTCTTCCCCTGTATATATGTTTGTTTACTAGTATGTTTCTGTGTGTCCCACATTTCTTTGGTTTCATTTCTATGATGTAAATTTACATGAAAACAATATTTCATGCATTTAACACTCCTCAATGACATTTGAGATTTTCACATATACAATATTCGTTTTTAAAATATCGTTACATAGCTGCTGATGACCAACTGGTATTTAACTATGTGATGAGAATGATACTTAACTGGTTTCACAATTAGTGTTGTTTAATTTGAAATGCAGTTTTACGTAATGGGCAATGTAACTGTTTTTGGTAAATTTGGCAAAGGGGATATTACCTGGTAGTAGAAACTAAATTGTGTTGTTTATTTGTGCAAAAAAAAAATATAACTATTAAACACTGACTGTTGTTTAATTGTGCATTGGGAATACCACCTAGCTAATAGAAATCTACTATCATTCATTAATTTTGGAAAGAAAAATATACTTATGTGGTAGAAATTAAATAGTGTTGTTATACTGAGCAAAGAGAATGCTACATAGTCTTGTAAAACCTAACTGCTGTTTAATTGTGCAAAGGGAATACTAACTAACTGGCAAAATCGAATGGTATTGTTTAAATATTGAACATGAAATGCTACTCAACTAGTACAAATTAACTGTTGTTGTTAAATTGTGCAAATAAAATGCTACTCTTTAGCTAGTAACTTAATGGTTGTGTTTAATTGTTTTTAGGGCTCTGATTAAAAGGTAAAGGCTTGACGATGTTGCTTAATTGTGCACAGCGAATGATAAATATTTTGTAGAAAAAAACTATTTTGATTAAATTGTCTACAGGGTATGCTTTGAAAGTAGTAAAGATGTGGTATACACTTCTGAACACTAACTGCAGATTTTTCTATTATGCACAATGTATACGACGTGTCAAGTAAAGAGTAGCTTATGCTGTTTAAATATGCATAGTGAATGATACTCTTAATGCAGAAACAAAAATATAATTTGCAACTCTTCACTGGGAGCCCTAATCAAATGATAAAGTGGTTTATCTTTGTAATTATGCTCAGATAATGTTATTTAACCAATATGTTATGTAAGTGTGAATAGAGAATGCAACTTAACTAGGTAAAACTGAGATAGGTTATTTGATTGTGAACAGGGAATACTATTTAAATAGGAAAAACTGAGAAGCTATGTTCAGTTAGGTTCTTTAAATGCTGAACGACCTATCTTTGAAAGCTGTCAGATGTAGCCTAATCATGTACGGGAAGTGGTAGAAACTGATTAGTACAACCAACTGATGTTGCTAAATTGTGCGCGGAAAATTTAAACTAAATGGTAGAAAATAACTATGATAATTGGGGAATGGGGAATGCTGCATGCTCTTCACACTCCCCAAGAGGGAATATTTCACTAATCTTTCAACTGGGCTCCAAAAGGCACTAGAAGAGTTGGAAGACCGAAGCCTACAT
>NC_090726.1:17009970-17012470 GCF_036898095.1 Palaemon carinicauda | reverse complement strand
AGAGAGAGAGAGAGAGAGAGAGAGAGAGATGAGAGAGAGAGAGAGAGAGAGAGAGAGAGAGAGAGAGAGAGAGAGAGAGAGAGAGAGAGAGAGAGAGAGAGAAAGAGAGAGAGAGAGAGAGAAAGAGAGAAAGAGAGAGAAGAGAGAGAAAGAGAGAGAAGAGAGAGAGAGAGAGAGAGAGAGAGGAGAGAGAGAGAGAGAGAGAGAGAGAGAGAGAGAGAGAGAGAGAGAACATTGATAATATTGACATTGGTTTATTGCAAAACTTTGAAAATAATAATTCACATAACTCAAAGAGTTTCCGGTTAAATGCCATAATGATATAATGAAAGCTTTTTTAATACTCCCATAAACTATTTTGAAGTTGATTTAAATTTGAACTGTTTTTATGTTAATCGTTGTTGTTTAGGTTAAATAGTTACAATATTTTCAGCATTCCTAAAAATGTGGGTAAAGAATAGAAAACACGTAAGGACATATGAAGTACCAAAGCTTGCATGTTAACTTTAGCTGGATCCTACCTCTGGATTCTCTTCAGACAAATGTTTAGAATGATTCAAGACTTCTTTATTGCATACTTCTATTGGTTTTGAAGCATGTTTCAACTAATTACGTATAAGGTGTGATATAGCATTCATTCAAAGTCGTTGAAAATTATTTATACATTATATGGACGAATGTTTTAAAAAAATATTGGAATGAAGCTAAAATCAGTTGGGAGATATATACAGTAGCTCTATCAAAGCATATATCATTTCTGTTTTTAACAACATTATGGAGTGAAGCTAAAAATCAGTATAGAGATATATACTTCACCCGTCAAAGCATGTACATTTTTTTTTCTCCAAAGTCAAGGATATTTTTATGATGAACTCTACAGAAAGGGAGGATCCTTCTAGAACACATGTGCCATTTTTCTGTCATCGAGGAAAAGTAATATAAAGATTTTAATTTAGCTCCTCTCTCTAACAAATATCAATGTTAGTTTACTAATACAATTAGTGATACGGAATATCTCCCATAACAGAATTGTAAAAACAGACTCATCTTTTAATACTAGTCTTATTTGCAAGGTCAAGATAAAGACGTAGAACTAAATTGATGTTTTTTTTTAGAAATTGCTCATAAACTGGAATGATTTAAACTCCTCTTGAGGACTTTTAATTCTTGAGAGGGAGAAATAGAATTCAAATAACCCTAGTCAATTAACATAATAATTAAGTCTAGGAGAGGGAATTGATTTTTCAGAGGAAAGGCAAAAGCTGTTCCCAAAGGTAGAATCTAATCATGTTTTCGTTATGGTTTAAGACAAAGGTTAGAACGACAGAATTCAAAGCAAATCTATAATTGTATGCCAGTGGAAATCTGAAGATTCTTGCACCATTCATACTAGTTTATAAACACCAAAAAATAAGTATTTCGACCAACTTTCAATCACTTTAAAGGTTTAAAGGCCGTTCATGAATAGCAGAGGTAGGGGGCAGTGACATTGCCCTATCAAGGAGGGCAATGCCCTAGAGAATGATCATATATGCACATGATCGGCACGTAAGGCCACACTCCACCCAAGCTAGGACCAAGGATCGTTTAATATATGGTCAGCCTCTAGGGCATTGTCCTGCCTGCTATAGGAATGCTACTGTCCATGGCCTCTGCCATTCATGAGCGACTTTTAAACCTTTAAACCTAGATGTAAATAAGGAACTTATGTTGTTTGCTCAAACTGTCTCTTGAGGAATGTCTTGACTCCCATAAATATGTTAAGTCATCGCACAGGATATGTATTAAATGAAAAGATTTCTTAAATTTCTTCTATACGTAATCACGCTAATACACGCAAGCAACCCATTGATTATTCCAATTACATAATACTAGCCCAATCACCCAATAGCTATTCTCTACCTACCGTTGAATCATTTTTTTTATTAAATAGCTATTCCTTCTCTAAATCATTCGACTACCTCTGTTCCTTTTTATATTGCCTAACTACTTTCCCCACTTTATCTGTAACCATCACTTATACACACCATCGTCTATCCCTCTTCGTCTTTCAAGTTTTATTCTTGGATTTTTCTTTTGTATTTTGATAGTTTTTTCTTGTATTTCAGGCTATTTCTATATATTGTTTTTGATTTCCATATCTATTATGTTTTATGAACTTCGTTTATTTTGTATCTGGTTATTAAAATAAATGTTTAGATTTCATGTGGTAAAATTGCAGTTTCCAACCAAACTTGGATATCCGATATGATTATATATTTTTTCTAGCTTAAGTATTGTATTTTCAACGAATTTTACTTTTAATTCTGCCACAAATAATCGGATTTGGAGATAAAAGACTCCTGTTAATACCTAATAATGAGGTTCCACAGGGGGAAATCAGGGCTTTTACGTGGGAGAATACAGATAACTGGAAAAATAAGAAGCTGTCGAACCTAAACACACCAATCTTCGTAATAATAAAAGTTACTGTAATAAAAAGAAAAGAAAAAAAAACGAA
>NC_090726.1:16989970-17002470 GCF_036898095.1 Palaemon carinicauda | reverse complement strand
ACAAGACAATCCCGTTATTATTATGATCACACCTCTGGATGGCGCAACGATAAAGGATGCTTCAAAAATTAACTTGTTAATCAATTCTCTCTCTCTCTCTCTCTCTCTCTCTCTCTCTCTCTCTCTCTCTCTCTCTCTCTCTCTCTCTCTCTCTCTCTCTCTCTCTCTCTCTCTCTCTCTATAAAAATGTGTTCTAGAATTTAAAATTTTACATGACAAATATTCAACTTAACGATACGGTTCTATTTACTAGCAATAAATATTTGAAATAATGAGATTATACAATGCTTTACTTATGCAAAATAATCAGATGATCCAAATGAAAAAAAAAATACCACCAAAATGCTTGCCATCATCATTGTTGTATCTAAAAAAAAAATAAAAAAAAAATAAATAAATAAAAAAAAAATTTAATTCAGAATTAAACTAAGAAGCAAATCATCTTAATTGTTACTTTGCATAGAATGAATGAAACCACATATGGGGAAATTTTTTCAGGAGGGGTATATACCTGTAGGAGCAAGAAAATAAATAGAAAATTATACCAACTTTTGAGAATATAATACACTTGGCCATTGATATCTAGTTATGATTTCATTACGGAAGAATATAAACAGAGAAAGTTACCTTGTAAATAAATGTGATTCGTTTTGAACTATTTATGGCCTACCCATCTTCATTAAATACTCCTACTCGTTTCATAGAATTATCTTTCACCAGAGAAGGTTTTGAAATTAAAACATACATCACGGGCGAGTGTCATAGGAAAGATAACCATACAGTGTACGAGTTATCCAACATATTCCCTACATGTTTCTTAAAAATTCCATTTAAGAAACAACCGAAATGGAAATAAATTGCTATAATTCAAACAATATCATTAGTCCTCTTACAATAAAATGAGAAAAAATAAGTGGGCAGTAACAGTTTATATATAAAAATAGAAGGTTGTCTCCAGTTGATTTAAGAAGGTTGTATTAAGCATGTGAAACAACTGGAAATACCTTCTGTTTTCATATGTAAACTCTCACTGTTCACTCCTTTTTCTCATTCTATTGTACACCTTGAAGAGGACCATTTTGTATTGAATGAAACATAGTGACTTATTTCCATTTCCTTTATTTTTTATGAGTCTTTTGGAGAAACATGGTAAACTATTCAATTACAGTTAAAAGTACATGTAATACGTATCCCCTAAATATATAGTCAGCATCCAAGTCTCTATCCTCCTAAGTTATGGCAATAAGACCCATACAACGTTCACTGATGATTCAGCAGGTAGACCTATAAAAGTCCAATCTAACTCCTAAAACTAGCTCACGGGGTTCCTAAACTCCAACCACTCACCACCACAAAGTACTTTTATGACCATATTCACCAGCAAACTACAGCTCAAGCGTGCCTGAAATTCAGGATTTCTTTTCACCCACGTTCTGACTAGGATATGGTGACATAGGATAAGTTAAAGTATCGTTCTTTAGAATTTTTTTTGAAACTTTAGAAAGGGATTCGTTCCATGTTATGCAATCGGTGTCAATTGTTCATGTGCGAATATAATAAAATATGGCTTATTTCTACTAATAATGAAATTTGGCCAAAGCAAACTATAGCCATTGCAATGCACTTTAAAATAATATTCGATTATTGGTTTGTAGGCAAACATAAAAAATGTCATGATGCCAGAGAACTTTAAATCAATCAATCAATCAACCATGCTATGCAGAATCCGTACTGTGAATCAATCATTCACTAAATTAAATTACTATCTCCAAGCTATTTCTCCAGAAACCTCAAAGATGACATGATGGATATCGTTTAAAACGATGTAATGAGATTTTATTTTTCAAGATAGAAATTATATAATATACTTTCGAGATCAGAGAAAGGACAAATTTCAAATGGGAATACAGTTATCATTATTATTATTACTAATTGTTAAGCTAAACTATATGCAAAGTAATAAAAAATCAAAATGAAATATTTTAAGAACAGTAACATTACATTAGGTTTTTCATATATAAACTATAACAACTTGAAAAGGGAGAAGAGAAATGATAGAACAGTGTGTCTGAGTATACCTTTAAACAAGAAAACTCTAATCCAAGATAGTGGAAGTCCATGGTACAAAGGCTATGACACTACTCAGGACTAGAGTGTCCTTCTCCTAAAAGAGCTCCTTACCATAGCTAGAGAGTCTCTTCTACCCTTACCAAGAGGAAAGTAGCCAATGAATAATTGCAGTGCAGTAGTTAACCCCTTGAGCGAAGAAAAATTGTTTGGTAGTCTCTGTGTTTTCAGGTGTATGAGGACAGAAGAGGATATGGAAAGAATAGGCCAGACTATTCGGTGTAGGTGTGGGAAAAGACAAAATGATTCGTCACCAGACAGAGGGATCCAATCTAGTACTGCCTGGCCAGTCAAAGGACCAAAAAACTCTCTTGCAGTAGTATCTCAACGGCTGGATGGTGCCCTGGCCAACCTAATACCTATAATTGGTTATATGTCCTTGGTCTCCCCTATCTCCCCGAAGAAATGAGGAACGCTACTGTAAGTCAAAGAAAATCATAAAATAATGTATACAAGACTACTTTACTTGTAAATGAATAAGTAAATAAATATAATAGTTTATATTATTTCCAAAAGAGTAATTGTCCATATTTCCAGGAGGGCTAAACATGGAGTAGACTCATCATAACATCTTCAATTAAGATGTATTTTGAGAGCTGGAATGAATATCTGGTGTCGGGAAATTTCCCTATGCATTAAAGTATCCTCTTTATCATCTTAGACATACCATCGAATTGTGGAGGATTTATTTTATTTTAATTTATTTTTTCTTTTGCCAAATCCAGAGTTTTGCTAGATCGCGCGAGAGTGTGTGTTTGTGTGTGTGTTTGTGTGTTTGTGTGTCCGCGGTGCGCGCCGAAGAGCAAGTGGTAGTTAGAGAATGATTGTTTGTGGTGAGAAAGACTGTTGGTACAAATGAGGTTGTTTGTTTACATTTTTTAGTTAGGTTACGACAGTGGTGAATGTTTCGGAGCGAATGCTTTTTTTATTTGACTGCAGCTTGAGACAGTTCGTTTGTGAATGCTGGATTATATTTTATATCATTTTTTGACCAGCGAGAAAGTGTTTATATATTTCAAAAGTAAGTACAGTTTTGTTTATCTTTGCTTGTAGTGATTGTGAATGATAGGAACAATTTATTATTTATCTTTGATTATAGTGCGATAGTTCAGTTAGTTAGGAGTGTTCATAAGTGTTTTTCTTTTTTATTTTGGCAGGCCGTGATTCCTCCTTTGGGGAGAAGATTTATGTGAATTTGATTGTTGACGACCTGGCTTGTTTAAGGAAATTGATACGACTGCTCTTGGGATTGATCGCTTGTTGATGACCTGGATTGCGTTAATGAACCTGATTTGATTGTTCTTGTGCTATAAAATTATGACGATGATGATGATGATAGTGCTGATATAGACTGCCAATCAAGTGATGCAGGTGTAGTAGATTGCCACAAACTTATCTGTCTGCCACCGATTGTTGCGTCTGCCAGAGTTTTGGCATTGGCCTGGAAGGATTGTTGGCCCTTGTGTGGACAAAGAGGTCCACACATAAACAAATATTGGGTTTGGTGTGCGGGTAATTTTAAGTTTGTTAGGGTTTTTACATGAATGGTGTTACGGGTTTTTTTTTGGGGTATATTTATTAAGCTAATGATTTGTTTTAAGTGTAATTATTTTGGTTGTGGATGGTTGTTATGTTAAGCTTATTTTGAATGCAGAATTTTTTGGTCTTAGTTTTAAGAAATATAGTTGTAAGGTTATGTTTTGTTTATTTCGTCCTTTTTGTCTAAGAGTCTGGTTGTAGATTACGTAAGGGGAAAGTTTGTTTTGAGACCATTGTAAGTAAGTAAGATTCAAGGGTGTGGGGGTTGTTTTTTGCAACATCCCGCCACAGAATTATAGGTAATCAAATGGTCCCTTGATGGATGACAGTACATATAATGCTGGAAATAATCGTCAAAATGGCGCGGGTAATAATAGCCGTTGAAATTATAAAACCATGATGTTAAAATGTTATCTAAGATTCGTGAACTGTTCATTCAACGTTGGTCATATAGTTAAGTATCAACTACAACAGATATCAAATTTCTTTTTTCATGGAATGATATTTGATATCCTAATGATAATTACTACCATCGTTGCATTATTATTGTTATTATTATTATTATTATTATTATTATTATTATTATTATTATTATTATTATCATTATTATTATTATTATTATCTTTATTATTATTTCTAAACTGTAATTAAAAATAAAGTAATAGTAACCTTTAAAAAAAAACCTCGGTTAACTAACACCCAAACCTCCATATCAAGGACTTATACAACATTGTTAGAAAAAATATATTTCTTCAATAGCTGAACCGTAATGGGATTTGGTAAACGATATTGGATAATATTTTATTATATCACGAATATGAATAAGAGATTATGACCATATGGAATTGTCTTCCAGTAGGGTATTGCATTCACAGAAAAGTTTTCAAAACTTCTATTTTACCTAAAACGGTAATTTTAGTCCATATAAGCATTCTCATTTTGCTAAATGCCAATTAAAAGACAATGTATTAAATCAACTAGTGATCAGACTCATGTATAATGAAAACTTTTAAACTGAAAAAAGGATTTATATTTTGTAACCAGGGTCAGCAATTTCGTTACTCTGGATATCGTAAACAAGAAAAAATATTACGTAACAAACTAATCATTATCATTATTATTATTATTACTTGCTAAGCTACAATCCTAATTGGGAAAGCAGTATGCTATAATCCCAGAGGCTCTAACAGGGAAAACAGCTCAATGAGGAAAGGAAACAAAGAAAAATGAAATATTTTAAGAAGAGCAACAAGATTAAAATAAATATCTCCTATATAAACTATAACAACTTTAACAAAATAACAGGAAGAGAAATAAGATAGAATAGTGTGCCCGAGTGTACCCTTAAGCAAGAGAACTCGAACCCAAGACAGTGGAAGACCATGGTACAGAGGCTATGGCACTATCCAAGATAAGAGAACAATGGTTTGATTTTGGAGTGTCCTTCTCCCAGAAGAGTTGTTTATATATTACCGAAACACTTTTAATACTTTATTAGTAATTATACCCTACATTGAAGGAAATATAACAGGTTCCCAATAGAAGGACCTTTTAACAAAGTGAATCTGGTGAAATCTGATTAAGAGTCAGTAATGAGGTTTTATGGTTTGGAAAAAAAGGTTCTTCAAAAGAGGAAAAAATAAAAGGTTTACAGTGACTGAAGGTTGTTGTAAAAGGAATGATGGTGAATAGAGAGGATCATATAAATCGGAAAATGTTTTTGAGAGAGAGAGAGAGAGAGAGAGAGAGAGAGAGAGAGAGAGAGAGAGAGAGAGATTTTGATATATTATGAAATAACTCCTATTTCATGATAATGTTGAATTAAATAAGATGAAACTTATTATAAATTAAACATCTTGGTAGAATAAATGTTAAGAATGCTGATATTAAGAAGGAACCATAATTACTGCGACATAGTAAAAACTTCTCATGCTTTACTGTATATACTAAAACAAAAATCGAATACCTCGAATCTCCTCTGACTAATGTTTTTTATATATTCTTCCTTATTTTAATCATAGAAATCACTTCCTTGATCCAACAATTTTAATGAGTATTTATCTCATTTTTCCTTCCCTTCACAATAGAAAAGTTGATGAAAATATTTTGATGAAAAATAAGCTTGGATTATTTACGGTCTTCAATTTTAATTGATATAATCCTTGGTACGTAATTTTTTTTTTTCGACTAAAAAAGAGCAATTAAAGATTTCTTGGAAGCATTGATTATTTGCAATACGAACTAAATGCCCAGGATAAAACATATTGATTACAAACAGAAAACTAATTAGCTTGTTAGCATCTGTATAGAAAATACCATCAATATAATATCTAAAACTAATTCATAAATTGAAATTAGCTGGCAAGGCAACTGAATAGCTTACTCTGGTAACTTGTAGTGCACTGTTAACAAAACCGTATTATTAATCGGAAATTGTGCGTCAAACTATTCTCTTCTCAGCCTCATTTCAGCGAGATATATGCGACCGTAATTTTACCATACTTTGTTATTATCTTTTACGGGTTGGTGACTAAATAGCCCTCCTTTACGTCAATAATGTATCTAATTTTGAAACGGTAAATACCTGGCAACATTTATCCCAGATTTTTTACCGCCCATTTACGGTATATTTCTAACATTATGTATATATAAAATCTACTTCACAAATAATGGGATGAAATTACCATAATTTACAAAGCAGGATATTATCTATTTTTTTTCAATATTAATCTTACCCGATAATCATGTAGCTGTCAACTCTGTTGCCGACAGAAATCTACGGTAGGGATACGCCAGCGATCGCTATACAGGTGGGGGTGAACACCACAGCGCCATCTGTGGTCAGGTACTCCAGTACTTCTTGTCAACACCACCTCAATTTTTCCTCTGTCGTGCCTCCGGCTAGACCTACATGGATACGCTGTTGATTCTGGAGTTATTGCTCACGATTTGGTGATGTATTTGCTCTAGAATTTAGCCTTCGCTATTCAGGAAGCTATATCATTAGCTTAGCAAGTTTTTGGAATTAATTTGATTTAATTTTTTATTTAATTTTGGTACGAAGAGAGTATGAACTCTCTTTCACTTTTAAATGGCCGACCCTTCCCTTAGACGGAAGTGTTGGTGTCGAGGAGAGTATAGACTCTCTTAATTTTGCTTAACAAAAGTTATAGATTTATTTTATATCTCTCCACCTTTTATAGGCCTCTTCGATTAACTTCCTTTTATTATAAACTTATCAAAATTAATTTTTATATTTGTTTATATTCGACCTTTCCTAATAGTAGGCGGTCTTTTCTTGGAACCGAAGTTAATTAACATTGAGCCCGTCATTTCGTTTTTACCTGTTAACATATTATGCTATTTTAATGTTTTTGAAAGAATTTCTTTGATAAGTCCCGTACTGTTTTCAAAGTTGAACTAACGTTTTGTTTTGTCTCTGCAGTTGTTGACGTTCAGAACGTTCAACTTGCGCTCTATCGTTACGATAGAGAGAGAGTCTATCACGGTGTCACGTTGCAGTAAGAGTAAACCGATTCTAGCGTTTTGTTCATTCTTTCTTAGCTTAAATGGTTTTAATTCTAATAAAGGAACTTTTTATTTGGGAAATCTTTCAGTTTTTTTCCTTTAACAATAATATGTTTTAACGATATATATATTGGGCTCTTCTCTCAGGTGCTAAGTCAAGAGAGAGAGAGAGAGAGATAGAGACGGAGGGAGAGAGAGGAGGATAAACGTTTCGTTCAAGCGGGTAACGTTGTTATCGTTTTTGCTCTTCTCCCTAGTCTCTTTAGTGGAAGAAGGTAAACGTTTCTAGAGTTGTATTCTTGTTCTCAGGCTTTATGCGGTGAGAGATTTTAAACGTAGTTTATTTGATCTAGTGTTTAGTCTCTTTCCCAGCCACTGAATTATTTATCTTTCATTATGTTTTTCTGTTACATTGTAATACTGTTTTCGCAATTACTAACTTTTTATGAAGGATAGAATTGCGTGTTTCAGGTACAAACCACTTAAAGTTTCGAGTTCAGTGAAATAAGTGCAAACAGAAAATCAAAAGTGATAAAGTGATAAGCGCAAAGTCTTACAGTGTTGCGTTCGAGGGTTCGTCTGTTCGTGCCAGTTGTTCGCCTAGTCTGGGACCTCTTACAAGCTCCCAAGCCCAGGGGAGAAGTAATGTCGAAGGACTTATGGGTTCAGCAGGCCTTGATCGACGAACAGACGTTTCCCTCCGTGGTTTCGGGTGTATCTACACACGTTGCCGACGTGATCACCCCACCCACACAAAGACGAGAGAGCCCTTTTATTCCTCGTCTGCGGAAGAGGTTTCTCGCAGAAACCATGGACCAAATCTTGCAGCTTTTAAGTGCAAGTCGGTCCCTTCCGCGCAAGTCCAACTCCTAGGTGTAGCCATTAGCACTGGGTCAGTTCGGACTTGCTGCAGTACGACAACTGCACACCTCCCAGAGAGGCAAGGTGGTATCGCAACAGACAGTAACTCCGTCTGTTGCCGCACCAGCTGTTTTAGACCCTCAGTTTCAACGGACAGTAGCTCCGTTTGTTGTTGTCTTTCTTAAACTCTAGTGGTCTATGCTGCTGACAATGCAGTCTCAGCTTGCGGTGTTGATGCAGGAGTTTCAGGCAGAGAAGGTTAACACACCTCCTCCTGCGAGCGCTCATCGCCTCAACTCCACCTCTGCGCAGTCCACCCTGCCAGACGTATGATGTTGAGGTTCCTCAACCTACCTCCACGCGTGAGCTGCCGCATTGGGAGTTGCCAGATACCAGCGCTGTGCAGCTCAGGAGGCAGCCGCCTCAACTCCACCTCTGCGCAGGCCACCCTGCCAGACGTATGATGTTGAGGTTCCTCTACCTACCTCCACGCGTGAGCTACCGCATTGGGAGTTGCCAGATACCAGCGCTGTGCAGCAACCTCCACTTTCCTTGAGGCAGGAGCCTCTTGCTTTGCGGCAACCTCCTCAACACTTGAGGCAGGAGCCTTATGCTTTGCAGCAACCTACTCTACCCTTGAGGCAGGAGTTTCATGTGTTGCGACAACCTCCTCCATCCTCGAGGCAGCAACCTCCTCCATCCTCGAGGCAGCAACCTCTTGCGTTGCGGCAACCTCCCCCATCCTTGAGGCAGCAACCTCAACTCTTGCGGCAGCCACCTCCACTCTTGAGAGAACCTCAACTCTTGAGGCAAGAGCCTCAACTCTTGAGGAACCTCATGCTTTGAGGCAGCCGCCTCAACGCATGCAGCAACCGCATTCTTCACAGCATGAGCCTCTCTCTGCGCAGCTACCTCCTCAACCCTTGAGACGCAACTCTTGAGGCAGGTACTTCACAGGAGCCTCATGCTATGCGGCATCCTCCTCAAACCATGAGGCAGGAGCCTCATGCTATGCGACATCCTCCTCTACCCATGAGGCAGCCTCATGCTATGCGGCATCCCCCTCAACCCATGAGGCAGGAGCCTCATGCTATGCGGAATCCTCCTCAACCCATGAGGCAGGAGCCTCATGCTATGCGGAATCCTCCTCAACCCATGAGGCAGGAGTCTCATGCTATGAGGAGCCTCATGCTATGCATCCTCCTCAACGCATGCGGCATAAGCCTCATACCTTGCAGCTTGAGCCTCATCCCATGCAGCATGAGCCTCATACCATGCAGCATGAGCCTCATCCCATGCAGCATGAGCCTCATCCCATGCAGCATAAGCCGCACGCCATGCAACATGCTCTGCTTACCTTACAGCATGCTCTTCATACAGCATGCTCTGCATACAGCATGCTCTGCTTACCTTACCGCATGCTTCTCAGTCACACATCTTTGGTTGTTGCCAACTCACTAGACTGTCAAGCAGTTTCATAACGTTGCCTTCTAGTCTGCTGCTTTTGCACCAGTGAAACCCTCACTGAGAAAACTTAGCTTTTCTCGGATATGGTTCCTGTAGATGAGAAAGTGCTATTCTCCCTCCTTCTGATATTCCATTGAGGACTCTGTCATTTGGAGAGGAGCCTTTAGCTGCTTAGCCTCCTATGGACTTTTATTTAAGCATAACATGCTTCCAGGGAGGGTAATGGTTCCACTTCAGTCGCTAACCCCGTCTGTTACCACACCTGCTCCCATAGACCTTGAGCTGTGTTGCAAGACATGCAGTCCAAGCTTAGTCCTTGTTAGAGGATTTTGTGTTTAAGGAGTCAGTGTGTCACTGGAAGACGTTCAACAACCAGCAGAAGTGACTTGTTGTGACGCAGTGCGGCAACCTCAGCAACCCGATAAGGAGTTGTCTTTACGACCCAGACAGTCTAGACAGCTTCGGGTTGTCACTGTACTTCCTCGCTTTCCCATGGTTGACAGTTCACAGACTGTGCAGCAGTACCATGATCTTGTGTCCGGCTCCGTCAGACGACTAGCTTTTAAGAGCTCCCACAAGTCGTCGCTGTCTGGAGATTCTCAGATGGACTATGGATGTGACCAAGGAACTGGGCCTCCTGGTCAATTTTGAGGAGTCCCAGCTCGTCCCATCCCAGACCATTGTCTTCCTGGGTATGGATCTTCAGAGTCGAGCTTTTCGGGCTTTTCCGTCGGCCCCAAAGATCTACTAAGCCCTAGATTGCTTCCAGAGCATGCTGAGAAGGAACCGATGCTCAGTCAGGTAGTGGATGAGTCTAACAGGGACACTTTCATCGCTGGCCCTGTTCATCGAGTTAGGGAGACCCCACCTCCCCCCCCTTCAGTATCATCTAGCGGCTCACTGGATAAAGGACATGACGCTAGAGACGATCTCAGTTCCTGTTTCCGAAGAGAGGAGGTCTACTCTCACGTGGTGAAAGAGCAGCTTTCTTCTCAAGGAAGTCTACCTTTGGCTGTTCAGAAACCCGACCGCCATCTCTTCTCTGACGCATCAGACACGGGCTGGGGTGCGACTTTGGACGGACAGGAATGCTCGGGTACATGGAATCAGGAGCTAAGGACACTTCACATCTATTGCAAGGAGCTGTTGGCGGTTCATCTGGCCTTGTTAAACTTCAAGTCCCTCCAGCTTAACAAGGTGGTGGAGGTGGACTCTGACAACACCATAGCCTTGGCTTACATCCCCAAGCAGGGAGGGACTCTTTCGTGGAAGTTGTTCTAGATCGCAAGGGACCTCCTCATCTGGTTAAAAGATCGAAAGCTCACGCTGGTAACGAGGTTCATTCAGGGCGATATGAATGTCATGGCAGATCGCCTTAGCCGGAAGGGTCAGGTCATCCCCACAGAGTGGACCCTTCACAAGAATGTTTGCAGCAGACTTTGGGCCCTGTGGGGTCAGCCAACCATAGATCTGTTCGCTACCTCGATAACCTAGAGGCTCCCGTTGTATTGTTCTCCGATTCCAGACCCAGCAGCAGTTCACGTGGATGCTTTTCTGCTGGATTGGTCCCATCTCGACCTTTATGCATTCCCACCGTTCAAGATTGTCAACAGGGTACTTCAGAAGTTCGCCTCTCGCTAAGGGACACGGCTGACGTTGGTTGGCTCCGCTCTGGCCCGCGAGAGAATGGTTCATAGAGGTACTGCAATGGCTGGTCGACATTCCCAGGACTCTTCCTCTAGGAGTGGACCTTCTACGTCTACCTCACGTAAAGAAGGTACATCCAAACCTCCACGCTCTTCGTCTGACTGCCTTCAGACTTTCGAAAGACTCTCAAGAGCTAGGGGCTTTTCGAAGGAGGCAGCCAGAGCGATTGCCAGAGCAAGGAGGACATCTACTCTCAGAGTCTATCAGTCTTAAGGGGAAGTCTTCCGAAGCTGGTACAAGGCCAATGCAGTTTCCTCATCCAGTACCACTGTAACCCAGATTGCTGACTTCCTGTTACATCTAAGGAACGTAAGGTCCCTTTCAGCTCCTACGATTAAGGGTTACAGAAGTATGTTGGCAGCGGTTTTCCGCCACAGAGGCTTGGATCTTTCCACCAACAAAGATCTACAGGACCCCCTTAGGTCTTTTAAGACCTCAAAGGAACGTCGGTTGTCCACTCCAGGCTGGAATCTAGACGTGGTCCTAAGGTTCCTTATGTCATCAAGATTTGAACCTCTCCAATCAGCCTCTTTTAAGGACCTCACATTAAAAACTCTTTTCCTCGTGTGCTTGACAACAGCTAAAAGAGTAAGTGAGATCCACGCCTTCAGCAGGAACATAGTTTTCACATCTGAAACGGCTACATGTTCCTTGCAGCTCGTTTTTTTTTGCTAAATCGAGCTTCCTTCACGTCCTTGGCCTAAGTCGTTCGAGATCCCAAGCCTGTCCAATTTGGTGGGGGACGAACTGTAGAGAGTACTTTGCCCAGTTAGAGCTCTTAGGTACTATCTAAAAAGGTCATAACCTTTACGAAGACAATCAGAAGCCTTATGGTGTGCTATCAAGAAGCCTTCTCTTCCAAGGTCTAAGAACTCAGTTTCTTACCTATTCAGGCTCCTGATTAGGGAAGCACATTCTCATCTGAAGGAAGAAGACCTTGCTTTGCTGAAGGTAAGGACACATGAAGTGAGAGCTGTGGCTACTTCAGTGGCCCTCAAACAGAACCATTCTCTGCAGAGTGTTATGGATGCAACCTATTGGAGAAGCAAGTCAGTGTTCGCATCATTCTATCTCAAAGATGTCCAGTCTCTTTACGAGAACTGCTACACCCTGGGACCATTCGTAGCAACGAATGCAGTAGTAGGCGGGGGCTCAGCCACTACATTCCCATAATTCCATAACCTTTTTAACCTTTCTCTTGAATACTTTTTATGGGTTGTACGGTCGGCTAAGAAGCCTTCCACATCCTTATTGATTTGGCGGGTGGTCAA
>NC_090726.1:16972470-16987470 GCF_036898095.1 Palaemon carinicauda | reverse complement strand
GGGGGGGGGGGGAGGGGGTGATTAGTCATCTTGATTCACTTATAATCACTAATTCTAACACAAAGAGGAAAATCCAGAATATGTTTCATCTAAATTTACTAACCAGATGCTTTCTTTCTTCTGTGTTAGTATGTCTGAAGCGTTGCCTATTTAAAGGTTTAAAGGCCACTCATGAATGAGAGAAGCAAAGAACAGTGACATTGTCCTATCAAGCAGGACAATGCCCTACAGATTGACCATATATACTACATACAATCAGCGCCCATGCCCACTCTCCACCAAAGCTACGACCAAAGATTGCCAGGCAGTGGCAGTTGATGACTCAGCAGTTAGACCTATAGACTCCCCAAAACAACCCATACTTAGCTCACAAGGATGGCGAAGTTGCACCGATCAAAGGAACTAACGAGTTTAAGCAAGACTCGAACCCCAGTCTGGCAATCACTAGTCAGGGACATGAGCACGCAGACTACCGCATATATATATATATATATATATATATATATATATATATATATATATATATATATATATATATATATAAATATACATGCATATAAATATGTATATATATATATATATATATATATATATATATATATATATATATATATATATATATATATATATATATATATAAATATACATGCATATAAATATGTATATATATATATATATATATATATATATATATATATATATATATATAAATATACCTGCAATAAATATATATATATATATATATATATATATATATATATATATATATATAAATATACATGTATATAAATATATATATATATATATATATATATATATATATATACATGTATATTTATATATATATATATATATATATATATATATATATATATATATTTATATACATGTATATTTATATACATGTATATATATATATATATATATATATATATATATATATATATATATATATATATATATATATATATATATATATATAAGCATTTGTTTAAATAGGACATTTTCATAAAGGCCAAAATCTAGTTTTTAGTGTTGTTTGAAGTATACACAAATCTATTTCATTTGAAATCAAATGTATAGCGAGAATTAACCTTTAAATGACACTAAATTGGATTCTGTTATAGTCGTATAATTTACATTTAGATTGAGATACAACGAAACTTGAATTGGAGCTAATAAGGTTTAATTTAGAACCAGCGATTGGATTATGACGCAATGGTACCATAAGATGAACGAAGTAAATCACCGGAAAATAATCTGTTTAATTGATTTCCACAGGTCCACAGAGAGAGAGAGAGAGAGAGAGAGAGAGAGAGAGAGAGAGAGAGAGAGAGAGAGAGAGAGAGAGAGAGAATGAAACTACATTTTTAAAGTTTTTATTCCAGATGGATCTGTCTATTCTCCCTGTCTATTAGGAAACGTGTATTCAAAATCATTGAATTGAAAAGTTATCGTACATTTTATAAATGAATATTTATACTACGCAAGATTAGTTTGCGTTAAAATTCTGTATTCATATTTTGTCTTTCGCAATAAATTCGTCAATTTTCTGTAAAATCAGTTTAATTTTTAACTATGCTTTGTGGATATTATATAGTAGCAATAGTTTGAATATTTATGTCAAGGTAAATGATATCATATATAAATAGGAAGACCAAATGTATATACAAAACTTTAGATGAATTATTAACTCTTTTTTTTTTTTCTCCAATTGTAAAAGTATAATATATCTGATAACTTTCCTACCATATCCTCTTTTGTAATTTAAAGTTTTTCTTTATAAGGGAAGTGAAAAAAGTATATACTTTAGAAAGTTATTGTCGGTGATTTGGCTCATAGACTGTATAATGAGAAAGAAGAAAAAATTTCTTTTATAAATCCTAATGAAAAGAGCATCGAAGTATGGTTATAATTATTAGTTTAGTTTATAGATGTTAAAATCCTTTTTTTTTTTTATTATTAACTAGTTCTTTTGTAGGTATAGCATGATACAAGTTCAATAGTGGAATTAACTTAACATGATATCCAGAAAATAAAAATAGTTGATCGATATTGTTATGCCCCGTACCAAGAAAACGAGTGTACTGGTAAATTGGAAATCCGTTTACTTTCGGGGAATTACTCACATTCACACATACACACAAACACACATAAAGATGCACATAAACAAACATATGTACACACATATATATATGTATATATATATATATATATATATATATATATATATATATATATATATATATATATATATATATATTATATATATATATATATATATATATATATATTTATATATATATTTATATTTATATATATATATATATATATATAAATATATATATATATATATATATATATATATATATACATATATATATATATATATATATATATATATATATATATATATATATATATATATATATATATATATATATGTATACACATATATATATACATACATATATCTAAATATAAGAATTTACGATCCAGTAATACATACGCTCGCAAAGGAAGCAGATAAAGAAAATAGAAGCTTCGAGCATTTTTACAGATCAATGTTGTCGCTTAGACAGTATATAATGCATGAATCTCTTAGAATAAATTTGAACATCCCATTAAATCTTCATTACTGACTGAGAAAAGTCGCATTCAGTCAAGTTCAGACACCTCACTGACTGCTCAGGGACTGCTCAGGTCAGCATGAGAATAGATTCCCAATGAAAGAGCCAAAGTTGCTCCCATGAATTAGATAGAGCGCTGGTCGCAGTCTGCTAGAGACAAAAGTTGAAGCCTTAAATCATGAGGGTATCTATAATTAATTACAAATGGAAATTTGAAGTTGAAACGCTAAATCTTGAATATATCTATATTTAAATGAAAATTAAAATCCGAAGCTTCTTACTGTATGCGTACTATTATAAAAACCTAGAAGTAATTTTTTCTGAAAATTGGGAATGTGTTTTTTTATTTTTTTTTTGGCTTCATCTTTTATAAAATGATTTAAACTAAATTTACATAAACATTAGGGAATTTAATGCTATCACCAAATGAATTTAGCCTATTTCCTTCAAGGTTGATCACTAGTCTCATCATGATATCTTTTTAAATTTTTAATGAGTATGAAACGAATAACGTTCCAAGAATTTATCGAAAACCTATAACAGCCAGGGGACACATTTCCATCATTAACTGCCAATACTTATAAATGTCAGAGGAAAAATCTATCTTTACGATATCATTTCAATTAATTCTATAATGATTAATAATTCAGATCGAACACGGTTTTCTAATGAGTTCATGGAAATCCTTACCAGATACAATTAATTAATAGTATTTTTCAATGGCTACCAAAAGATATAATGGGGATCTTAAGGGCAAATATTTACCACAAAATCGCAAAAGATGAATTTCCCATATCGTTTTAAGTAAAATAATATGTGTTTTATACCGGAATTAAGAGTTTAAGGGAGTATGTAATAACAAACAAATTTATGAAATAACCTGGACAATTTTGGATCACAAACTCTAAGTACAAAACGTGTTTGAAATGGTCACGATAATTGTGAACCTGGTGCCAAATGAAATCGGATTTAAAGGCTTTTTTTTTTTGCGATGATTGTTCTGCAGACCTTTTGCCTCTGTTTCATTCTTTCTCATTTCAAACAGAAAGGAAAGGGATTCAGGATTATTGATCTCAAATTCAATTACTTTCCTTAAAATCTTTTATTCCTCTTCTTTACGTGTTACTAATCCATACCTGCACAGTTCCATTAACGATAATCTATTATTCTACTGTTATAAAACATTCTTTTTTGGAAACATGTCATGATATGCTATTTTTTCTCAATTTCTTTTTTTTTCTTTTTATTCTTAAATGTTCAGTTTCATTAAAGATACTTTACATTATACTGTAATTGGTTTTTTCTCTTTTTTCTCTTTTTTACGAAAATTATCATAAAAAGCTAATGTTTTTTCCCCTTTACGTTTTACTTATCCATACATTGAAAGTTTCTTTAAAGATTCTTCAATATTATACTGTAATGAAAATATATTCTACCAAATTTGATATGATATGTTAATCATATCAATTACGTAAAATACATTTTTCGTCTCGGCCGTAAGTGATTTTGGTCTTAGGAGGTCTTTCGTTTAGAAAAAAAGGGAAATTGCCTACCTTTTCCCAAAATCCAGTATTACCAAGAACAAAAAACAAAGCAGACCTCTCCTGCTAACTGGTAAAGAGATCATCCCATTTAATGTCTTCTGTGGAAAGGTATTGCAAATCAGTTGTCAGTTATCAATGCAAGGAAGAAATAGGTAAAACATATATATATATATATATATATATATATATATATATATATATATATATATATATATATATATATATATATATATATATATTTGTATATATATTCATATATATATATATATATATATATATATATATATATACATATATATATATATATATATATATATATATATATATATATATATATATATATATATATATATATATATATATATAAGCTTTAATACCTCCTAATATCGAATTCACTGTGCCTATGGATCAGAGACTTAAGGGCGGATTAGCTTAATAATAAATTTTGGTCGGCTACGGATTTGACCTAAGGTGGAGAGACCTAAGGTTCAAGTTATAAACACACACATACACACAAACGTATATATATATATATATATATATATATATATATATATATATATATATATATACATATATATATATATATATATATATATATATATATATATATATATATATATATATATATATATATATATATATATGCAAGAAAAAAATTGGTCAAACATAGGTTTGTGCATGTATTGTACCACTATATAAGGGTAAGGGAGATGTGCATGAATGTTGTAATTCAAGAGGTATTAGTTTGTTGAGTGTAGTTGGAAAAGTGTATGGTAGAGTAATGATTAATAGGATTAAGGATAAAACAGAGAATGCAATCTTGGAAGTACAGGGTGGTTTTAGAAGAGGTAGGGGTTGTATGAATCAGATTTTTACAGTTAGGCAGATATGCAAGAAATATTTAGCAAAAGGTAAGGAGGTGTATGTTGCATTTATGGATCTGGAGAAAGCATATGATAGAGTTGATAGGGAAGCAATGTGGAATGTGATGAGGTTATATAGAGTTGGTGGAAGGTTGTTGCAAGCAGTGAAAAGTTTCTACAAAGGTTGTAAAGCATGTGTTAGAATAGGAAATTAAGTGAGTGATTGGTTTCCGGTGAGAGTGGGGCTGAGACAGGGATGTGTGATGTCGCCGTGGTTGTTTAACTTGTATGTTGATGGAGTGGTGAGAGAGGTGAATGCTCGAGTGCTTGGACGAGGATTAAAACTGGTAGCCGAGAATGACCATGAATGGGAGGTAAATTAGTTGTTGTTTGCGGATGATACTGTACTGGTAGCAGACACAGAAGAGAAGCTTGACCGACTAGTGACAGAATTTGGAAGGGTGTGTGAGAGAAGGAAGTTGAGAGTTAATGTGGGTAAGAGTAAGGTTATGAGATGTACGAGAAGGGAAGGTGGTGCAAGGTTGAATGTCATGTTGAATGGAGAGTTACTTGAGGAGGTGGATCAGTTTAAGTACTTGGGGTCTATTGTTGCAGCAAATGGTGGAGTAGAAGCAGATGTACGTCAGAGAGTGAATGAAGGTTGCAAAGTGTTGGGGGCAGTTAAGGGAGTAGTAAAAAATAGAGGGTTGGGCATGAATGTAAAGAGAGTTCTATATGAGAAAGTGATTGTACCAACTGTGATGTATGGATCGGAGTCGTGGGGAATGAAAGTGATGGAGAGACAGAAATTGAATGTGTTTGAGATGAAGTGTCTAAGGATTATGGCTGGTGTATCTCGAGTAGATAGGGTTAGGAACGAAGTGGTGAGGGAGAGAACGGGTGTAAGAAATGAGTTAGCGGCTAGAGTGGATATGAATGTGTTGAGGTGGTTTGGCCATGCTGAGAGAATGGAAAATGGTTGTCTGCTAAAGAAGGTGATGAATGCAAGAGTTGATGGGAGAAGCACAAGAGGAGGGCCAAGGTTTGGGTGGATGGATGGTGTGAAGAAAGCTCTGGGTGATAGGAGGATAGATGTGAGAGAGGCAAGAGAGCGTGCTAGAAGAAATAGGAATGAATGGCAAGTGATTGTGACACAGTTCCGGTAGGCCCTGCTGCTTCCTCCGGTGCCTTAGATGACCGCGGAGGTAGCAGCAGTAGGGGATTCAGCATTATGAAGCTTCATCTGTGGTGGATAATGTGAGAGGTTGGGCTGTGGCGCCCTAGCAGTACCAGCTGAACTCGGTTGAGTCCCTGGTTAGGCTGAAGGAACGTTGAGAGTAGAGGTCCCCTTTTTTGTTTTGTTTCTTTGTTGATGTCGGCTACCCCCCAAAATTGGGGGAAGTGCCTTTGGTATATGTATGATGTATATATATATATATATATATATATATATATATATATATATATATATATATATATATATATATATATATATATATATACATATATATATATATATATATATATATATATATATATATATATATATATATATATATATTCGCTATCAACATTGTGAGAAAAATTACATCAATTAAACGGGTGACTAAGTTATGAACAGAAATCTATACGATATTACCTTAAATCTTACCCAGACACCACCAGCACCCTCTTGACTTGGTGGATAAGGAAAAATTACTTGTACTTTGCTTGGTATGAACGCATGTTTTCAAGCCTGTACTTTGGCTTCAGTTAATTAGTACATTTATGTTCCCTTTTGTTACATTAATGAAGCTATCGGACAATTATCCTAGGTCAAGGGATACAATAACTTAATTCATTATGATTGAATGGGAATTAGTGCAGTACATGATATTTAATGTAGGTGATGTACAGTATGGTGAACCTCATATTAATGATTAAATATTAATATAAAATCGGTGTTTATACTTATAGAACACACATTATGGCTAAAATGTCGGGCAAATAATATTGCGCGTTGACACCAAATATGTCCAAGTCTAGTTTGAGTAGATTTTTTTTTTTTATGAGATGTGCGTTTAAATACAGTAACCAGATGAAAATTTCTTGCAATGAGGTGTCGTAAAAAAACCAATGACTCAGTCTTTTCATGTCTCGTAAGGAAGCCGTACACAACTTAACACAAGGTTGAGTTATAAATAATTGTATTTACATTGTAAATAGGTACTTTTAAATCCTATTAGGTATATTTTTACATGAAGTCAAATCTTATTCAGAAAGTATTTTCCTTCAAAAGTTATTTGAAATTTTTTTAAGATGTATTTTTTTTATATATTCTTTTATTTCAAATTCTATTAGGTGTTTACCCATTATTACAGGTGTCACGACTTGAAATATTAAATCCTTTCAACCCACACCCCTAAATTCCTCAGACTCGTAGGTATATTCTAACCATAGTGTGTCTTCTGTAAGTATAAACACCGATTTTGTATTAATATTTAATCATTGATATGAGGCTCACCCTACTGTAAATCACCTATATTAAATGTCATGTCCTGATTTGTAATGTTTTATTGCATTAATTCTCATTCAATCATAATGAATTAAGTTATTATATACTTTTACCTGGGGTAATTGGCCCTGAGTAATCTATAGCATTGAGTTTCATTAATGTAACATAAGGAAACATAAATGTACTAATCAACTGAAGCCAAATTACGGGTTTGGAAACATGCGCTCGAATCAAGCTTAGTACAAGTAATTTTTCCTTAGCCAACAATATAAGGGTAGGGAGTGTCTGGGTAATAACTCCTCCTCACATCAACCATTAAAAATGATACGAGTGAAAATAAACAGGCTATACTTAGAATTAACAGTCCAATTCTGCTTTATCTAACTTACGTTTACAAGCATAAAGAAAAAATAATAGCCAGAGTGTTTTCATCTTCTCGTTTGATGAAAATTATTTTCAGTTTTTCAGTGTTTTATTATTATTATTATTATTATTATTATTATTATTATTATTATTATTATTATTATTATTATTATTATTACTAGCCAAGCTACAACCCTAGTCGGAAAAGCAAGGGCTCCAACCAGGAAATAAAGCCCAGTGAGGAAAGGAAACAAGAAAATGAATAAACGATATAAATACCGATTTCCATTCTTTATGGCTTAAAGACTTCTGACGTGCAGTCATATGTGGATACCTGGACCTACTCTAGTCTCCTCATCTCACGTCATTACTTGGAACTTCAAAAACAACGAGAAGCTGTAGAGTAACGGAGTTGAATAATTAAATCCTATTCAGTCTCCAAAGGTACTTAGTCTCCGGCAATACAGAGGGGTGTAATTATTCGTCTAGTGAAGCCACAAAATTATTAATTAGATAAAATTCAAACATGGAATTTCTTGACGACGTGGATTTCCATTATGGTAAAATTTATCAAAAGCAAAGCCTAAACCTATTATTTAAAATCCATAGTCTACTACGAAGTTTTTAAGTGCAATAAACATGATTTTAAAAATCTGTCCACATACCATCATGAAGTTTTACTAAAACACACAAATATATATATATATATATATATATATATATATATATATATATATATATATATATATATATATACGTGTGTAGTGTGTATACGAGCGTATGCTTGTATGTATATAAAATGCATCATTCAGGTCTCCTCTTTCATCCCCAGTAACAACTATTACGAGATCCTAGTTAACGTCTCGATTATTTTACTCTTATGCTATAATCATCCCCAAAGTCTTTCGATGGCCAGAATAGAACATATAATTCTTACTCCAAGATGAAATATGGGCAATATTGCCTAAAAGTGATGGATGGTACTTCCATTTTATGTCCTCCTACGGTCCCCCATAACATACTTAATGAACTGTAAAAAGGGATTACCTTTTCTAAAAAACCTACTGCCAACTGAAAACAATTTGTCTGAGATTAATGTTATTGTTATGATATGGTTTTGATCTCTTAGTTACGTCAGTCTATTAAGAATTCCAAGATTTATATAGCATTAGTATCCATATGTATGTCCATATAAGTAGCTTCTTGTTTTGTAATTATGTTTCTTTGTTAGTCTTATTTACTATTATCAAAAGGGTAGATATATAATCTCTTTTTAGAATTTGAATAGTTTGATCAGCAATATTTATAAATAGTTGCACGAGTAATTTATCTTAACATAAAGGAAGTCTTTTGCTTGTCCGAGCACTGGCGTGGAAAGGATTGGTTTAAATACTTTAGAAAACTTGAGGTATGATCAACACAGCATATCACGCCAAACAGCCAACCATTGAAGCGTTCGTTTATTGACTTTAATTAAGAGATGTCGAAATTATGAGATGGTTGGCATGATAAGTGAATATGATTGATGGTCTGGGTATTCTCTCCATATTCGCAGGACTGGTGTTATAAGACCCCATTTGACGTGTTCTGGTCACTGCAGCTATAGCCCTGAGATTACCAGACAATTCTTCTTCACCCAAGGGGTTGACAACTGCAGTGTAATTGTTCAGTGGCTACTTTCCTCTTAGTAAGGGTAGAAGAGACTATTTAGCTATGGTAAGGAGCTCATCTAGGAAAAGGACACTCCAAAATATACCATGGTCTTCCACTATCTTGGGTTAGCGTTTTGTTACTCGAGGGTACACTCGGGTACACTATTTTATCAGATTTTTCTTCCTCTTGTTTCGTTAAAGTTTTTATAATTTATATAGGAAATATTTATCTTAATGTTGTTGTTGTTGTTCTTAAAATATATTTTTATTTGTCCTTGTTCCCTTTCCTTACTGGGTTGTTTTCCCCGTTGGGGCCCCTGGGCTTATAGCATCCCGCTTTTCCAACGAGGGTTGTAGCTTAGCAACTAATAATGATAATAGTAAGGGCATACCAATCATGCTTGGGAAGCAGTACTCCATCAGCAATATCTTCAGTGGTGTTCTGCACTGTGTTGTGGGGAGCTATTCTCCCATGAGATGCGTCTATTGGTCCATTATATCATTCTGCGTTGGTATTTGGACGGACAGTCCTTCCACTGTGACTTATGATAAAAAAGAAAAAAAAATCTGAGTACGCTAAAATAATATTTATGTAATATTTAGAATTAAACAAGTTTGATATCTTCGAGAATTATGTATGTATCACTATCTAATGTCGAAAATTTGCATTAAAAAAAAACGGTAAATGACTAGCAACATTTATTCCAGAATTTCTACCGTTTGGAAATTGGATATATAGACGTAAAGGAGTGATAGTACGGCCACCAACTCGTAAAAGATAAAAACAAAGTATGGGAAATATACGGTTGCCTGTATTTTACTGAAATAGGACTGAAAACAGTATATTTTTTTACGGAGAATCTACGATTAAACTTACAGTTTCTTTTTAAGTTTATCGGTTTACGAATACAAGGTTTGCATATTCCCTTATCCGGTTTCTAAGAAAAACAGACACTCATTATATTTCCTACTATTCTATTTTGATTTTATATCATCGTTAGGAACTATAGACACATTGTATAAAAGGCATCGACATAAACTGGAATACTGGGCACCGTATTGGGAGCAGAAGTTGAAGCAAAGCCGTTAAATGGAGAGCAATATTAAAAGTGATATGATTCCCAGACTCGAGGAGATAAAAAAACAGTACCATAATCAGAGATTACGTTGAAATAATATGCAACGTAAATAGGACATACCATAATGGAAATAAAAAAAATGTCTTTGTAATGTAAAAGGGCCAGATATCTAATAAAAGTTACTGACTATATATATAGTGTTTTTATATGTATATCATAATTTAAAAATTTTGTTTATTATATATCTCCAATAGGAAAATTAGTAGTATTTTTTAAAAGGCGAAAATATAATATGCCCGTTACTGATGGAATATGTAATTCATGTTTAAAATACATTCCTTATCATAGTGAATCGAAATTGGTTATATAAATATTCGTATATACCGAGTGAGAGAGAGAGAGAGAGAGAGAGAGAGAGAGAGAGAGAGAGAGAGAGAGAGAGAGAGAGAGAGAGAGAGAGAGAGAAACAGTTTTAGACTTTATTCGTTCCATTTAAAAATAATATCCCTCAGGATGTGATTTTTTATTTTTGGCCTCAGATTTAGCACATCAAAGAGACCTGAAACTAAAAATATTAAAAACCCAATAGATTTGAAAAAAAAAATGGATAAAAATTATGAGATGGTTTTCTAAATGTGAATAATTTTGTATTATTTTGATTTTTCTATTATCGGCAACCAGAAAATAAATTGGAACTGTTTATTCCAGGATTTATTTATTTTCAAATTAATATGGAGAATAATATAATTAGTCGAATCCTGACAGATTTCTTTTCTTTTCTAGAACCTTTTTTTTTAACGTTATCACTGGGGATCTTGGACGAAATATGTTCTTATGCAATCATCAATTTTATCGTTCATTTATCACCAGATGCTTGAAAATTCTTGTTTCTTTTGGGTTGTGTTGGCCGATGTGGTAATGTCGCCGACTGGTGAACGCTAGTTTGAGGCTATAATTCCGCTGAAAATCGTTAATTTCTGTGGTTGCTCTAACCTAACTATCCCTGTGAGCCAAGGATGGGGGGTTTGGAGGACCCTATATGTCTATTTGCTGAGTCATTAGCAGCCATTGCCTTGCCCTCCTTGGTGGAGAGGGGGCTTGGGTGCTGATCATGTGTATATCTGGTCAGTTCTAGTGCACTGATCTTCAGAGGGCAATGTCATTGTCCCTGGTCTCTGCCATTCATGAGTGACCTTTAAACCTATAAACCTTTATTAGATATATATCTGTGAAAACTAGTTTTTCATACGCTCTTCCTTTCCACAGAGACCACTGATAAAGGCAACTAATCATTACCAGAAAAACTCTGCCATCTATAAAAGTGTAGCATATATGTCAAATAAACAACTATATTTCAGAATTTATATTTCGACAAATATGGAATTACTTGGTCAGGTCCTCAGCTAATTCTCATATGGTAGTTTCATGAATTTAAAAATATATTCATTGTCTCATATTTACTTTAACTTTTTACTTTTCCCGCTTATGAATGGCAGAGGCAAGAGGCAGTTACATTGCCCTATCAAACAATTCCCTAGAGACTGACCATATATACATATGATCAGCCCCAAGCCCACTCTCCATCTAAACTAGGACCAAGGAGGGCCAGGCAATGGCTGCTGATGACTTAGCAAGTAAACATATACTGTAGGCTCCCCCAAACCCAACATCTTTATCTCCCAAGGAATGTGAGTTTGCGGTGACCATAGAAACTAACGAGTTAGAGGGGGACTCGAACCACAGTTTGGCGTTCAGAAGCCAGGAACGTTACCACATTGGCCACCACAGCCCTCTCTTAGGGAAAAGTGTGTTTAGGTTTGATAACGATTGATATTTCAAATCTGTAAGTTGGAAGGTGTCTTCTGCTCAAAAATCCCTATGTGATCATTTGCATTGGAGTAAATTATATGATTTTCAAAATTTCATTAGACTTTATATAATTCAATCATAAAAGTGAATATGAAGGAAATAAGTCACTAAAGGGAAATTTAATTTAATGAACAGTTTATAGAATTATGCAGAACCATCCTTTAAATATCTTTTTGTTCTAGTTTGCAGTTCTCGGTAGTGTGTTTTGTTTTGTTTTTTGATATCCTCTACTCGCTTTTATAACCTCTGAAGAATTGAGGAACTGCTGAATTCCATGAAAAGATTCTCAATTAACAACATTCTTTTCAGTTCACCTTGTTAATAAACTTGTTTTCTTTTAGCACTATTTCCGTATCCTATATTGTCGAAGTGATTCGCGTAAACATCGATTAGGAGAAAAAATAATTCTATGATTTTTTTTTTAATTCTCTTCTCTCTGACATAAACAGTAATCTTATTTGTTGACTTCGAAATTCGTGGAAATTTGCCACTCACGGCATATTGCTTTTCCACCAAAAGTCCATGGAATCGATTCTTGGAATGAAAGTCTAGTAAGCTTAAGTGTGGATGGTTTGGTTCTGGGAATTAGTTTTATATAGAAGAAAAGCTACTGAGAGAGAGAGAGAGAGAGAGAGAGAGAGAGAGAGAGAGAGAGAGAGACAGAGAGAGAGAGAGAGAGAGAGAGAGAGAGAGAGAGAGATTCGTTGAACTTGGATAAGATTTTTTTCTCAAAATTTTCCTTCACTCATTTTCTTTTATACAAATTCATTAGTTTTATGATAATATCAAAGGAAACATTACACTTTCTTAATATAGATACATGCCGTGGAAGGTTATTTCTGTGTACATACTAGTAGTCAACTTGTTTCATCATTAGTTATTGGAAGCAAGTTTTGTTATATAGAAATAAATCTTCTATATGTTTTTGTACCTCTAAATTCCTCTTGATTAACTAAGATAATATTAAAGAGTGTATGTATAATACATAATTTTAGAAGGAATGAAGATGACTATACGTTAAAAAAAAAAAAATCTTATTTTACAGCCACAGGTGTTTGACGCATCAGTAACAAAAATGCATTTATCCAGTGAGGAAAGTTCTGAAAAGGATTTTATTTTTTGAAATAAGGGACCTGAGGATGATAGGCTGACTTTTTCTTTTTTTTCGTCTTTTAGTGGGAACTTCTCTCTCGTTGTGGTGACCGATGTGGTAACGTCGCCGAATGGTCATCGCCAGACTGGGGTTCGAGTCCCACTCAATCTCGTTAGTTCGTTTGATCGCTGCAACATCACTATCCTTGTGAGCGAAGGATTCTGGGTTAGGAGGAGCCTATAGGTCTATATGCTGAGTCATCAGCAACCATTGCCTAGCCCTCCTTGGTCCTAGATTGTGTGGAGAAGGGGATTGGGCGCTGATCATATGCATATATGGTCAGTCTCTAGGGCATAATCCTGCCTGACAGGGCAATGTCACTCTCCCTTTCCTCTGCCATTCATAAGCGGAAATTAATGAATGATGAAGAAGAATGCAGTATTACTTCTATCTCCAGAGTAGAAGAACAATTGTACTGTATTGGAATTAACACTGGAAAGGAAATTTTCTGTTCAGTTAATCAGATAGAAAAAGATTACGCGGTCTTCTATCATATTAATGGAAGAGGTATCCTAGATCCTTCGAAACACTTCAGGTAACGATATTTGTGAGCAGCACAAACAATGGCTAATTTTTTTCTGGCGTCATTTTGAGCTTTTTACCAACTATCCTGCGTAATTATTCCGTGTAGGTGACGCCAAGATATACAGAATACATTCTATAGACCTTGGGAATGTATCCTATAGACCTTGGAGACGCGATACACGTTAATTAATCAAGACACAAAATAAGCTGCCAAAGACTTACGGCTGAAACTTGGTTTGCTAATGACAGCGTTTTCGGGCTTACTATTCATATTCCATTATATTACGGATGTCACTTTAGATGCATTCTTCTTCCCCCAGGATACTGTACGTCTTATTCCACGCAAGTCTCCTCACTACAACACCCGTTAAAAAGTATAAAGTATAAAGAAAGCACATTAAAGGTTTAAAGGTTCAAAGGCTTTTCGATCTCGTGAGATTAAAGCTCTGTTGATGGACCTTGATGCTTATGGAGGTGTAGACCCAAATGGTATTTTTCCTTTTTTTTTATAAAGGCTGCAGATATCTTAGCTCCAAAGTTATCTGATATTTTGCGCAAGTTAGCAAGAAGAGGAGGTTTTAGCACTTGTTGGAGATTTGGTAATGTTACTCCTCTATGTAAATGTGTTTGTGGTAGCTCAAGTCCCACTGATTACCGCCCAATTTCCATAACTCCCATACTATCTAAAGTTTTTTAACGTCTTCTGGCAAAACGTCTTAATAGGTTTGCTGAAGGTAATCATCTACTCCCTAGTTTGCAATTTGGTTTTCGTAAAGGCCTTGGAGCATGTGATGCCCTTCTTACAATCTCCAATGCTGTACAAAA
>NC_090726.1:16964970-16967470 GCF_036898095.1 Palaemon carinicauda | reverse complement strand
CACGTATTATTGGCATTCGGATTTATGACTGAGAGCGAATCCCTTTCTCATTCTTAGTCGTATTCCAGTCTTGAGTTATTCCGTTGCGAAATCTTATTGAAGGGTTTCGTACCAAATGTGTATTGTAAGGAACTGGGAGATGACCGTGTATGAAAATTTTTCGATAAAAATATGAGGACTAAAATTGTTCTGAAACACGTATAACTGAGGATAATCCACCCTGGATAGGTACGGTCCTCGGACACCCCTTTAAGGGTATACTCGGACGCGAACGACCCCGACGCCAAAAAAAATTCTTGAAAAATCAGTTTTTGCAGTAACCTCCTTTTTTCTTTTGCCAAAAAAAACTTCAATGAATGCTTAAAACAACTGTAAAGATAAATACTACTCATCTGCAGAAAAACTATTTATTATAAATATTTTAAAAAATTAAGTAGAAAAAAAAAAGACCTGACATAAAAATTCATAAAAAAAAAGTTTATACATATATACACAAATCCTTTTAGGAATTGATTCTTGAATGTTTAGGACACATCTTGATGTATTTTGGATGAAGTCAGACCCATGGAGGTGAAGATCTGAAATGAGAAATAAAGGGTAACTTTTTTTGGCCAAAAAAAATTGTCCAAATTTCATGAATTTTTTTGGGTACCCAAATGAAATAGGAAGTGGCTAATTTTTTTAGGGAATAAACATATGTTATCCTAAAATAGAAATATGTAAAAAAATCTTCATTATTTTGTAAATTACATTTATATCAGGGGCCATATCTAAAGGTAATTTTTTGAGTACTTGGAAATTTCGTAAAAAAATACATATATTTAATATATAATATGATATTTATGCAGGTAAAAATATACCAAAATATCACAAATTCTATAGGGAACAAGAATATATATAGATAGGGCAGCTTACGCTTCGGATATGTCCACAAAATGGCCGCCAACCACACTGACTCAGACTCCCTAATCTGCCACTTGAAATGTAGGAAGGGTATGTCAATTTCAAGGTGTTATTTACTAATCTAATTATTATTGGATATGCATAAAATTGTATGGTGGGTTGCTGGATAATTGTCGATTATTTTACGACTATAAAATTAAAATTCTGACCCAAAAAATTTTTTTTGAAGGGAAATAAAATCGAAAAAAAAAATGTAAAACAATATTTTAGCTAAAAAAATTTGATGATATTCAATCAAAAAAAAAGTAAACAAAATTTTCCGACAAATAAACATCTAGAGGAATCATTACTCTGTGATAGTTCCTTAGTACGTAGTAATTTTGAAAGAATTGGGAAAAAACGAAAAAATGGCAATCACCGGAAAATCGAACACATACCTATATATACGCCATATCTGGCTAAAAAAAAGATAGGCATGGGTAGCCAGATCATCTAGAAACACTTTCCAACACTATAAAAATATAAGTTTTGCGACACTACTTGCCAATTCCTTACGGTAACATGACTAAGCAAAAAAATGCAAAACAAATAAAAAGGGGCACTCGTGGAAAAATGGCCATTCTAATATACGGCATTTCAGAAAAAAAAAATTTCAGCCACGTGCTAGGCAAACCATCAAGGCATATTTTCCGACAAATAAACATATAAATGAAATATTACTCTGTGATAGTTCCTTAGTACGTAGTAATTTTGAAAGAAATGGGAAAAAACGAAAAAATGGCAATCACAGGAAAATCGAACACATACTTATATATATGCCATATCTGGCTAAAAAAAAAATAGGCATGGGTAGCCAGATCATCTAGAAACACTTTCCAACACTATAAAAATATAAGTTTTGCGACACTACTTGCCAATTCCTTACGGTAACATGACTAAGCAAAAAAATGCAAAACAAATAAAAAGGGGCACTCGCGGAAAAATGCCCAACATTCTAATATACGGCATCTCAGATAAAAAAAAAAGACATGCACGTGTTAGCCCAACCATCAAGGCACACTTTCTAACACAAACATGAAAAAAAAATCAATAATATACGGCAATTCCTTACTACGTAGTAAATTTTTACAAATATTGAAAAAAAAACAGAAATTGGCAACCGCAGTTAAATACCCAATATACCAATAACTACGTCGTATCTGACAAAAACAAAATCACGCATGGGTAGCCAGATCATCTAGACACACTTTCCAACATTAAAAAAGCAAAAGTTTTACGACACTATTTCGCAATATCTTACGGAAAAATGACTTGGCAAAAAAATTTAAAAAAATTAAAAAGGGACACTCGCGGTAAAATGCCCGACATTCTAATATACGACATCTCAGATAAAAAAAAAGACATGCACGTGTTAGCCCAACCATCAAGGCACACTTTCTAACACATAAACATGAAAAAAAAATGAATAATATACGGCAATTCCTTACTACGTAGTAATTTTTACAAATATTGAAAAAAAAACAGAAATTGGTAACCGCAGTTAAATACCCAATATACCAATAACTACGTCGTATCTGACAAAAACAAAGTCATGCAT
>NC_090726.1:16955391-16956970 GCF_036898095.1 Palaemon carinicauda | reverse complement strand
AAATATCTATGTCAATATTTGTCTTATTTTCAGAAGGTATATGATAATCCTATATAAATAGGAAGACCAAATGTATATACAAAACTTTAGATGAATTATTAACTTTTTTTTTCCAATTGTAAAAGTTTAATATATCTGATAACTTTTCTACCATATCCTCCTTGGTAATTTAAAGTTTTTCTTTATAAGGGAAGGTGAAGAAAGTATATACTTCAAAAAGTTATTGTCGGTGATTTGGCTCATAGACTGTATAATGAGAAAAAGGAAATTTTTTTTCTTATAAATCCTAATGAAAAGAGCATCGAACTGTGGTTATAATTATGAGTTTAGTTTATAGATGTTAAAATCCTTTTTTCTTTTTATTAACTAGTTCTTTTCAAGGTATAGCATGATAAAAGTTTAATAGAGAAATAAACTTAACATGATATCCAAAAAATAAAAATAGTTGATCGATATTGTTATGCCCTGTACTAGGAAGACGAATGTACTGGTGAATTAGAAATCCGTTTACTTTCGGTGAATTACTCATATTCACACATACACGCAAACACACATAAAGATGCACATACACATACATATGTACACACACACACACACACACACACACATATATATATATATATATATATATATATATATATATATATATATATTTATATATATATATACATATATATATAATGACTGCTCAGTAACTGCTCAGGTCAGCAGTGAGAATAGATTCCCAATGAAAGAGCCTAAGTTGCTCCCATGAGTTAGATAGAACGCTGGTCGCAGTCTGCTAGAGACAAAAGTTAAAGCCTTAAATCATGAGGGTATCTATAATTTATTACAAATTGAAATTTGAAGTTAAAACGCTAAATCTTGAATATATCTATAATTAAATGAAAATTGAAATCCGAAGCTTCTTACTGTATGTGTACTATTATGAAAACCTGGAAATAAGTTTTTCTGAATTTTTTTTTTCTTTTTTTTGCTTCATCTTTTATAACATGTTTTAAAATAAATTTACATAAACATTAGGGAATTTAATGTTATTACCAAATTAATTTAGCCTATTTCCTTCAAGTTTGATCACTAGTCTTATCACGATATCTTTTTTAATTTTTAATGAGTATGAAACGAATAACGTTCCAAGCTTTATCGAAAACCTATAACAGCCAGGGGACACATTTCCATCATTAACTGTCAATACTTATAAATGTCAGAGAAAAAAAATAATCTTTACGATATCATTTCAATTAATTCTATAATGATTAATAATTCAGATCGAACACGGTTTTCTAATAAGTTCGTGGATATCCTTACCAGATACAATTAATTAATAGTATTTTTCAATGTCTACCAAAAGATATAATGGGGATCCTAAGGGCAAATATTTACCACAAAATCGCAAAAGATGAATTTCCCATATCGTTTTAAGTAAAATAATATGTGTTTTATACCGGAATTAAGCGTTTAAGGGAGTATGTAATAACAAACAAATTTATGAAATAACCTGGACAATTTTGGATCACAAACTCTAAGTACAAAACGTGTTTGAAAGGTCACGATAATCGTGAACCTAGTGCCAAATGAA
>NC_090726.1:16942891-16945391 GCF_036898095.1 Palaemon carinicauda | reverse complement strand
GGGACAAGTGTGTTTAGGTTTGTTAACGATTGATATTTCCAATCTGTAAGTTAGAAGGCTTCTTTTATTAAAAAAGCCCTATGTGATCATTTGCATTGAAGTGAATGATATGATTTTCAAAATTTCATTAGACTTTATATCATTTAATCATAAAAGTGAGTATGAAGGAAATAAGTCACTTAAGGGAGATTCAATTTCATGTACAGTTTATAGAATGATGCAGACCCATCAGTTGCCCTTTTATCGTTGAATATCATCCTTTAAATATCTTTTTGTTCCAGTTTGCAGTTCTCGGTAGTGTGTTTTGTTCTGTTTTTTAATATCCTCTACTCGCTTATATAACCTCAGAAGAATTGAGGAACTACGGAATTCCATGAAAAGATTCCCAATTAACAACATTCTTTTCAGTTCACCTTGTTAATAAACTTGTTTTCATTTAGCACTATTTCCGTATCCTATATTATCGAAGTGATTCGCGTAAACATGGAGTAGGAGAAAAAATAATTCTATGATTTTTCTTTAATTCTCTTCTCTCTGACATAAACAGTAATCTTATTTGTTGACTTCGAAATTCGTGGAAATTTGCCACTCTCGGCATATTGCTTTTCCACCAAAAGTCCAGGGAATTGATTCTTGGAATGAAAATCGAGTAAGCTTAAGTGTGGATGGTTTGGTTCTGGGAATTAGGTTTATATAGAAGAAAAGCTCCTGAGAGAGAGAGAGAGAGAGAGAGAGAGAGAGAGAGAGAGAGAGAGAGAGAGAGAGAGAGATTCGTTGAACTTGGATAAGATTTTTTTCTCAAAATTATCCTTCACTTATTTTCTTTTATACAAATTCATTACTTTTATGATAATATCAAAGGAAACATTAAACTTTCTCAATATAAATACGTCTGGTCGAAGGTTATTTCTGTTTACAGACTAGTAGTCAACTTGTTTCATCATTAGTTATTGGAAGCAAGTTTTGTTATATAGAAATAAATCTTCTATATGTTTTTGTGCCTCAAAATTCCTCTTGATTAAATAAGATAATATTAATCAGTGTATGTATAATACATAATTTTAGAAGGAATGAAGATGACTATACATTTGAAAAAAAAAAAAAAATCCTATATTACAGCCACAGGTGTTTTGACGCATCATTCACAAAAATGCTCTTTATCCAGTAAGGAAAGTTCTGAAAAGGATTTTATTTTCTTAAATAAGTGACCTGAGGATGATAGGCTACCTTTTTTTTTTTTTTTTTTTTTTTTTTTTTTTTAGTGGGAACTTCTCTCTCGTTATGGTGACCGATGTGGTAACGTCGCCGAATGGTCATCGCCGGACTGGGGTTTGAGTCCCACTCAATCTCGTTAGTTCGTTTGATCGCTGCAACATCACTATCATTATGAACTAAGGATTGGGGGTTAGGAGGAGCCTATAGGTCTATATAATGAGTCATCAGCACCCATTGCCTAGCCCTCCTTGGTCCTAGATTGTGTGGAGAAGGGGATTGGGCGCTGATCATATGCATATATGGTCAGTCTCTAGGGCATAATCCTGCCTGATAGGGCAATGTCATTCTCCCTTGCCTCTGCCATTCATAAGCGGAAATTAATGAATGATGAAAAAGAATGCAGTATTACTTCTATCGCCAGAGTAAAAGAACAATTGTACTGTATTGGAATTAAAACTGGAAAGGGAATTTTCTGTTCAGATAGTTAGATGGAAAAAGATAACATGGTCTTCTATTACAGTAATGGAAGAGGTATGCTAGATCCTTCGAAACACTTCAGGTAACGATATTTGTGAGCAGCACAAACATTGGCTAATTTTTTCCTGCCGTCATTTTGAGCTTTTCGCCAACTATCCTGAGTAGTTATTCCGTATAGGTGACGCCAAGATATACAGGATATATTCTATAGACCTTGGAGACGCGATACGCGTTAATTAATCAAGACACAAAATAAGCTGTCAAAGACTTACGGCTGAAACTTGGTTTGCTAATGACAGCGTTTTCGGGCTTACTATTCATATTCCATTATATTACGAATGTCACTCTAGAAGCATTCTTCTTCCCCCAGGATACTGTACGTCTTATCCCACGTAAGTCTCCTCACTATAACACCCGTTAAAAAGTATAAAGTTTAAAGAAAGCACGTTAAAGGTTTAAAGGTTCAAAGGCCATCATGAATGGCAGAGGCAAGTGAGAGTGACATTGCCCTATCAAAAAGAACAATGTCCAAGAGAATGAACATATATACTGAACATATGATCAGCTACGGCCATGAAGTGCCAGGCAATGGCTGCTGATGACTCAGCAGATAAACCTATAGGCTCCTAGAACACATCATCCTTAGATCACAAGGAGGGTGAGGTTGTAATGACCAAAGAAACAACGAGTTTGAGCGGAGCTTGAATCCCAATCTGGCATTCACCAGTCAGGGACGTTACCACATCGGCCACCACACTTGCAAATAATATTCAAATCTTATTTCATCTATTTTATGTTCAAAAGCATA
>NC_090726.1:16910391-16912891 GCF_036898095.1 Palaemon carinicauda | reverse complement strand
AACCATTTCTAGGACAATCCAAATATTTCTATATATCTAACTATAATATTTCTTGTCTTCTTTCGCACGAGAGGCTTTTGGAAACTAGACATACTGTCAACGATTACCTTGTTATCTACAAAAAAAAAAAAAAAAAAAAAAAAAAGGAGGGAGACTTTAATAGGCTCCTGGCTCTACATTATGCAAATAATAAAAAACCCCAAAAAAAAGAGAGAGAGAGGGACAGAGAGACACTTTAGAAGGCTCCCGGCTCTAAATTATGAATTTTCATACCGAAAAATCTTTCATATATATAGTATTCTACACCAACTAAAATTATTATACCAGATTATTATAATTAAAGCAGGTGTTTAAATCGAAGATAAGGGAGAGACTGAGACACAATGGATTTTCCATATACTGAACAATATAGTGATTTGCATTATATCATAAATTTCATTGATGGATAATATTTACTATAGTATTTTTGGTTTTTGATTTATACATATTATAGATTTTAATATTCTAAATTTTAATCGTTATCATTGTTTCAAAAATATAGCTAGAATTCAAAAGACCTTACCTGTAAATTTCAAAAAGTAACTTTTTTTTCATTACCGCTAAAATGCACTTTCTATTATTCTCTATACTTGACTAATTGAATAATTTGAGGTTTTCTAGCATTCTCAAATCACTCAATCAATCAAATATAATAAATAATAAAAAGTAAATACACTTCTTTTTATGTTCTCTCTATCTATAAGCTGCAATGCAGTAGACACACACGAAACACTGTCAAACGAAACTAGTATTATTTAGAAAACCAAGTCAACTATTAACTGGAGGTAAACTACGACACCATTCCTCTACTGGCTTATCTACACAAATTACCATAAATATCGTATTCTCATCGTTTCCCCTTTTCCGCTGGGAAGGTTTTGAGGTGAGGTAGTGGTGCAAAGAGGCCGGGAAATGCTTTCAAAGTATTACAGTTTCTAAAGTTTGCTTATTATGGCACCATTATATTTGCATATTATATATATATATATATATATATATATATATATATATATATATATATATATATATATTTATATACATATATATATATATATATATATATATATATATATATATATATATACATTTATATTAAATATATACATATTATAACATATATATATATATATATATATATATATATATATATATATATATATATATATATATTTATATATATATATACACACACACACATATATATATATATATATATATATATATATATATATATATACACATGGAGAATTGGTAATGTTACTCCTCTATGTAAATGTGTTCGTGGTAGCTCAAGTCCCACTGATTACCGCCCAATTTCCATAACTCCCATATTATCTAAAGTTTTTGAACGTCTTCTGGCAAAACGTCTTAATAGGTTTGCTGAAGGTAATCATCTACTCCCTTGTTTGCAATTTGGTTTCCGTAAAGGCCTTGGAGCATGTGATGCCCTTCTTACAATCTCCAATGCTGTACAGAAATCCCTTGATTGTGGTCGGGAAGTTCGTATGATTGGCCTTGATTTTAGTGCTGCCTTTGACCGTGTTAATCATGAGGCCCTTGTTTTCAAACTGAAACAGTTGGGAGTGGGTGTGTCGTTTCTTAGCATTATTATTGATTTTTTAAGTAATAGATCTCAAAGAGTTGTTGTTGATGGACACCATAGTGATTATAGGAATGTGATATCCGGTGTTCCACAGGGTAGTGTTCTTGGCCCATTACTTTTCATACTATATACACATGACATGTGGTTTGGACTAGAAAACAAGCTTGTTGCATATGCAGATGATGCTACTCTCTTTGCATCAATTCCATCCCCTGAATGTAGATCTAGGGTTGGTGAATCCCTTAATAGAGATTTAGCTAGAATTAGTGCATGGTGCAAATTATGGGGTATGAAGTTGAATCCTAACAAAACTCAAAGTATGATTGTAAGTAGGTCAAGGACGGTGGCTCTTCAACATCCGGATCTCAGTATTGATAATGTTTCTTTAAATATGTATGACTCTTTCAAAATTTTAGGTGTGATTCTCGACAGTAAATTTACTTTTGAGAAACATATAAGGTCTGTGTCTTCTTCAGTTGCACAAAAAATAGGCTTATTGAGAAAGTCTTTCAAGATTTTCGGTGATCAATCTATTCTGAAGAAGTGTTTTAATTCTTTCATTCTACCTTGTTTTGAGTATTGTTCTCCTGTCTGGAGTTCAGCTGCTGATTCTCGTCTTAATTTGTTGGACAGAAACTTACGGTCTATCAAATTTCTTATTCCTGATCTAGATATTAATCTCTGGCACCGTCGTTCAATTAGTTCATTATGCATGTTGCATAAGATTTTTCATAACTCTGACCATCCTTTACATTCAGATCTCCCAGGGCAATTCTATCCTGTTCGTAATACTAGGCAGGCAGTTAATTCTAATAGCCAGGCCTTCTCCATCACGAGGCTCAATACTACGCAGTACTC
>NC_090726.1:16881118-16883618 GCF_036898095.1 Palaemon carinicauda | reverse complement strand
TTTTTTCATTAATGAATTTATATATCTAGATATCATTGCCAATGAATCTAACGTAGTTTATTTTTTATCCTTAAGAAATTGTAGCCTTGTTTTCAACGACAAAATATTAGAAGAACAAAAAATAAGCTACTATACTTGGTACGGGAATGTCAAAAATTATTCTTATGGGCAGTTTTGATCATTCATTTTTTTTTTCATTTCGAACTCTAAATTAAAACCATGATTTATCAACTAGGATTAAGTAGTATGAGGATAAATCCAATTATGTACAATAGAATACCAAAAAGATATTCACCATTCAGCACATGGAGAATAGTAGAAGCTGAATGCAGGTTTGAGGGCAAACAAGTATAATTCCCATCATCTGAAGGTTGTGCTTTCGTGATGACCAGCGTCGAGGTGATGCTCATCTCACTGCCCTGACCGCCTCTCCTTGATACTGAAATCTTAGCCCTTGGGTGGTCGTACTCGAGCAATCTCTCTCCCGCATGATACCAGAAGATGTAGTCTGGAAGCTGGACTGTGGAGCTGACGGTGCATTCCAGGCGGGCTGTTGATCCCTTACGCACGTACTTGTCCACGTCACCAATAACCTCAACTTGGGGAACTGAATAAAGAGGGCCATTTTAAGTATGTGGGAAGTGGAGTATATTGAGAAAGCATTTCTATTTCTTAAAAAAAAAGAAATATTGTCTACATTCTGCTAAAGCTGATATCCCAAAGAGCAGGAGTAATGAACATCGTGAAAATGATAAGTTGAAGAGGGCAATTTTAGGTATGTGGGAAGTGGAGTATATTGCGAAAGCCTTTTTATTTCTAAAAAGCTATATTATCAGTATATGACTGAAGCTGATATCCCAAAAGGCAGATGTAGTGAATGCTGTGAAAATGATAAGTTTAAGAGACCTATTATAAGCATGTGGGAAGTGACGTTTACCAAGAAAGCATTTATTTTTCTAAAAAAAAAAAAAATAAAAAATAAAAGCTGATATTCCAAAGAGCAGGGGTAATGAACGTTGTGACAATGATAAGGTCAAGAGAGCCAGCCATTTTAAGTATGTGGGAAGTGGAGTATATTGAGAAAGCATTCCTGTTTATTAGAAGAATAAAGAAATATTGTCACTATATGACTAAAGCTGATATCCCAAAGGGCAGAAGTGGTGAACGTCGTGAAAATGAAAAGTTCGCGTGAAATATCTTAATATCTTAAGTATCTAATGCTAGAATTGAACAGAGGGTGAGAAACATTTTAGTTTTTATTGGCATCTGACATGGCAATATTGGAAGATATATCTATACTCAAATTCCTATCATCCTCCTCCTCCTAGAATTATGTTAATATTAAAAACTTTAGATTTTGTTAACTTGGATTGTGGCTTTGATATATGAAGAAGAGTCATAATGAATCAAAGACTCATATCACTTTATTTTTTATATATTATTTATCAGGCCTTTACATGGTATATAAGCAAACTTTCTTACCAATGGTACATCAGTTGATGGTGCACTTATTTAGGCTCAAAAATATTAATAGACGAAATATTAAAACCAAATAAGATTAATCTATCAATATTACATAAAAAATTTACCCTTTATTTGACAGATTCCCTTTTCTCCAAATTTATGGATACATTTACCTACCAATGATATGGAGATGAACAAGTTTTGACATCTTCGGCTCCGTTGAGATCTGGCACTCATAGCTTCCAGCATCTCTTTCTTGGACATATTTGATGACGAGGGTCCAAGTTTCCGTATCGGGCACATAATGTACAGTTAGCCTTTCATCCCTCACAAAAGTGTAGCGGTCAACCGTTAAGATGTCTGCATCTCTCTGTCGGATCCAAGACACCTGAAGAACAGATAGGAAAAAACTTGGGTTACTGGAGCCTCTCTCTCTCTCTCTCTCTCTCTCTCTCTCTCTCTCTCTCTCTCTCTCTCTCTCTCTCTCTCTCTCTCTCTCTCTCTCTCTCAAAAGTTTGTTGAATGAGAAGAGTTTTGGGGCGAACTCATACCATATATTGGGAAATAGTGAAATAGATTTTTTAATGTAGGGAATTATTATGCATGCTTAATTACTAAGTGAGGGTCCACAATTATACCATAGTTTGAGATTTATGCTCTTATTCTCTTCCATTTTATCTTATGATATTGGTTTGATTCTATGTAAGGTTTGTAAGAGTATAATGCAATTGTTTTTTTTTTTAATATTGGCATTTGAAATGCTCTTGAAGTTCCCTACCTTTTCATGATTTATTTTCTTTTATCTTAATATCAAAATCAACCAGACGCAAACTAGTTTTCTAACTATGTTGTTCAACTGTAATGATAAAAATAACACCAGCTAAATCCATAAATGACAAAATTACCATTTCCATTACTAGTTTCATATTACAGAGTTAAATTGAAAAGAAGTAAATATTTGCAATTGCTATATATAGTATGATTAAGAAAAATAATAAATTAAGGATTATTCCTCTGGGTGACTGAAAAAGGATTT
>NC_090726.1:16856118-16858618 GCF_036898095.1 Palaemon carinicauda | reverse complement strand
GTACTCATGTATAAGGGTAAAGAGTTTCTGCAATCAAGAAAAGGGTAACAATTAGATAATTGGGCTGTCCTGATTATTTCTTATTAATATTTCTCTAATTAATGAAATTAGTAAATTCCATCAAATTTTTCCATGTCATCCTATTTATCATGGTGACAGGTTGTACAGGCAAATATTGAAAAATTCCGAGTTATGACAAATTAAAAAATCCTACCCCTGGTTTTTTTAAAAGTGAGGGTGGTATGAACATTATATTTGATGTTGACTCTAGAAATAAATTACTGGAAACGATTTATTTTTTTTCAGTAAAATTGAAACATTATCTAATCGTCCTTGAATTTTCTTAAAATGATTATCTTTTACACACACACACACACACACACACACACACACATATATATATATATATATATATATATATATATATATATATATATATATATATATATATATATATATATATATATGTATATTTATATAAACTGTATAGATTTGGTCAAATTCTAATTAAAAATCCAGATATGGAGTTACAAACCTAATATGGTCTTTTTTTTACCAAAACAGTGGCTGCTATCAATTCTAGTTTGCGAATATTTTAGGCGAGAAGCAAGAATGGAAGTAATTTCTTAAAACCGGAAGCCGATTACTATAATATTAGATCCTGGCGTCCCCTGAAACAACCTTAGAACAAACGATGGTAGATCCATGTTTCTGTTAAAAAAAAAAAATGAATAAAAATAAAAACTAGACCTCAGGATACTTTGAAATTGACACCAGCGGTAACAAATGCTTGAGGCCATGGCTGTACAAGTTGAAGTTTACCTAATTATATTTGTTGATACTAAACAGCAGTTATCATAGAAATAACATCAGTAACGTATAATAAGTGCAGTAAATGTGAAAGTCTTGTTATATAATGAAAAATATTTAGGCAAAAAAAAAGGTTCTTTTGGTGAATTAAATAGCTATTCTCATATCAAACAAAAGAAATAATAGCAAGATTACATATAAAAATGCTGAAGTCGTTTCTTGGATAGAATATTTATCACGGAATTGTTTTAAAATCTGAAATAATGTGAATGAAGTACTCTAAATACCCCTTTTCTTTTCAAAGCAGACTTCATTGAAAAAAAAAAAAAAAAACGATACTTAAGGGATATATTTGTCTCACTTTACATTGGTTTTATCTGTCTCTTTCGCTTTACCTCCTGTGCCCATCGGGGCTTTAAAGCCTTTCTAAGGAATAAATCTCTCTCTCTCTCGCTCTCTCTCTCTCTCTCTCTCTCTCTCTCTCTCTCTCTCTCTCTCTGTCCAACAGACACATAGTAAAGTAATCTTTTGGGTCTCTCTCTCTCTCTCTCTCTCTCTCTCTCTCTCTCTCTCTCTCTCTATCTGTCCAAAAGACACATAGTAAAGTAATCTTTTGGGTCTCTCTCTCTCTCTCTCTCTCTCTCTCTCTCTCTCTCTCTCTCTCTCTTTGTTCGACAGACACATAGTAAAGTAATCTTACGGGTCTCTCTCTCTCTCTCTCTCTCTCTCTCTCTCTCTCTCTCTCTCTCTGTTCGACAGACACATAGTAAAGTAATCTTATTGGTCTCTCTCTCTTTCTCTCTCTCTCTCTCTCTCTCTCTCTCTCTCTCTCTCTCTCTCTCTCTCTCTCTCTCTCTCTCTCTCTCTCTCTCTCTCATAGACACGCAGACACATTAAAATCCACACTTCGTAATCATTTGCTAATATCACTATTATTACTAATATATTCTTGAATACCCAATCAAATTATCAAAACGTGTCACACTCCCGTCTGTTTAGTTTTACTGAATTGCAAGAGCCTTTCCCTATATTTTCTGTTCCTGTAAGAATACACGATTTACTTTTTCATTTTATTCAACTATACTATTGGAGATAATGCCGTTGAAAGCCCCTGTGTATGAATTATGTGTTTTTTATGCCCCAGGCGTGGTTTTTTGTGTTACCGGAAAAGGGTTTTGTCCATCCATTCATAATATTCCAGAAAAAGCGATTCCTGGAGTGATACAAATTCCATACTGCCTTTCCATATTTGCTCCAAAGTACTGATATCACCCAATCCTTTCATGCCTTGAACCCATGTGTGAGTCAGTTGGTATCCTTGAAGTTGTAATATCATCCATACGTATGACCAATGCTCTCTCCAGTTCAATAAAAGCGAGTCACATATAATCAAACTAGATTTAACAATGGCTCATCGAATCTTTATCCTCGTGAATATCTCCTGAATTGAAAACCCGTCTTTACAAGGTGTCTTTTCACCATAAGACGTTTTTTCTGCATATGTTGAGTCAATATTCTTCACTTTAGTTAGAGCCAACAATTACTTCACTTGATTTTTTTTTTCTTTTTTAGGTTTAACAATTTCAGTTAAAACACTAAAATACAGAAATCATCCTTTGTCCATATCATTTACCATGCCATTCCCAGGGACTAGAAAAGCTGCAGTGAAACAATAAAAGCGACTATTGCC
>NC_090726.1:16839131-16841631 GCF_036898095.1 Palaemon carinicauda | reverse complement strand
CAAGCGAAAACTATTCCAGTGAAAGTTATACTGCTAGTCAATACTAGCAAGTGCCACTAATTCACATTATATGGTTTTGCATATTAATGACTGTTTGAATGCATCCAACAACCTTGCCGAACGAAATTAATGAGAAGAGCAGCTAACGACCCTCGCTACTACGATGACTGCCCTGGACGTACTGAGAGATTCCCCTGGCTCTCAGTATCTTCCTTTCGCTCTAGCGGCAGGCTCTCTACGAAACAGAGTTGCCAGCGGGTGGTAAAACTTCGCATTTCTTGCTATTGATTTCCCTCTTTATATGAATATTTGATAGTTTTGATTATTATTACTATATAGATATATATAAGATGCAAAATTATATGGATTTCTAATGGACGTACAGGAGTTTATTTTCCATTCCGTACACTTGAAAATTTAAAGGTAGATTGTCGTGTTCATCTAGTATGATATTCCCAGGCGCAATGTTTCCTGTCTGTCTTCATTTTAGTCGAGTTAAATCACGACAAATTGAACGCTTCATTTTTTTCATGATATATTATGATGAATAGTAGCCTATGTATAAAAAAAAAAAAATTGTAAGCAGAAGTCAAAGTGAAATATTGTTATAACTAGAATATTAATGAAGCATTATGTACTTCTGACTATTTGAAAAAAACAAATATTTACTTTATTTTATCAGTGGTGATACACTGATAAACACAGTCCTCCCATTAAATAAAGACTCCTCTTGGTAATTCATATAATGATAATTATTTGTAAATAGATGAGATTATTCTGAATTTTTTTCCTGCTATGTTACAAAAACCTGTAATTTTAAACGGAAATTTTCCGTAGAAATGTACTGTTCTCAGCCGTATTTCAGTAAATTACAGGCAACCGTAATTTCCCCCTACTTTGTTATTATCTTCCACGGGTTGGTGACCGTAATATCCCTTCATCACGTAAAATTATCCGTTTTTAAAATGGCTTGCAATAGTTATTCCAGTATTTCTACCGTTTATTACGGCAAATTTTTAGCAGTGTGGTCAGTATTTTAACTTTTCAAAGCAAATGAGCTATGAATACATTGTACCATAAGATACTTTCCTTCTCTCTCTCTAATATTGTTGTCACATACTAATATACACATATGTGCGTACGTCATAACTGAGTGGTTCAGCATTAGATTCAGGTTTGGTAGGTTCTTCTATTTCTTGGGGCCTACTGTACTCATGTATAAGGGTAAAGAGTTTCTGCAATCAAGAAAAGGGTAACAATTAGATAATTGGGCTGTCCTGATTATTTCTTATTAATATTTCTCTAATTAATGAAAATTAGTAAATTCCATCAAATTTTTCCATGTCATCCTATTTATCATGGTGACAGGTTGTACAGGCAAATATTGAAAAATTCCGAGTTATGACAAATTAAGAAATCCTACCCCTGGTTTTTTAAAAGTGAGGGTGGTATGAACATTATATTTGATGTTAACTCTAGAAATAAATTACTGTAAACGATTTATTTTTTTTCAGTAAAATTGAAACATTATCTAATCGTTATTGAATTTTCTTAAAATGATTATCTTTTACACACACACACACACACACACACACACACATATATATATATATATATATATACATATATATATATATATATATATTTATATATATACATATATATATATATATATATATATATGTATATATATATATATATATATATATATTTATGTATATTTATATAAACTGTATAGATTTGGTCAAATTCTAATTAAAAATCCAGATATGGAGTTACAAACCTAATATGGTCTTTTTTTTACCAAAACAGTGGCTGCTATCAATTCTAGTTTGCGAATATTTTAGGCGAGAAGCAAGAATGGAAGTAATTTCTTAAAACCGGAAGCCGATTACTATAATATTAGATCCTGGCGTCCCCTGAAACAACCTTAGAACAAACGATGGTAGATCCATGTTTCTGTTAAAAAAAAAAAATGAATAAAAATAAAAACTAGACCTCAGGATACTTTGAAATTGACACCAGCGGTAACAAATGCTTGAGGCCATGGCTGTACAAGTTGAAGTTTACCTAATTATATTTGTTGATACTAAACAGCAGTTATCATAGAAATAACATCAGAACGTATGATAAGTGCAGTAAATGTGAAAGTCTTGTTATATAATGAAAAATATTTAGGCAAAAAAAAGGTTCTTTTGGTGAATTAAATAGCTATTCTCATATCAAACAAAAGAAATAATAGCAAGATTACATATAAAAATGCTGAAGTCGTTTCTTGGATAGAATATTTATCACGGAATTGTTTTAAAATCTGAAATAATGTGAATGAAGTACTCTAAATACCCCTTTTCTTTTCAAAGCAGACTTCATTGAAAAAAAAAAAAAAACGATACTTAAGGGATATATTTGTCTCACTTTACATTGGTTTTATCTGTCTCTTTCGCTTTACCTCCTGTGCCCATCGGGGCTTTAAAGCCTTTCTAAGGAATAAATCTCTCTC
>NC_090726.1:16834131-16836631 GCF_036898095.1 Palaemon carinicauda | reverse complement strand
TTGTGTAATATTTCAAATATCCTCTCTCTCTCTCTCTCTCTCTCTCTCTCTCTCTCTCTCTCTCTCTATCTAATTCAATTTTTTCCCTCTTCTTGAAAATATAAGAACGTGACGAGACTCACTGACAGGCAGGGAGGTAAGTATGAAGACAAACCGAAACGCATTGGGAATAATGTATTGAAATATATCCGAAAAACTATTATTATTATTATTATTATTATTTTTATTATTATTATTATTATTATTATTATTATTATTATTATTATTATTATTATTATTATTAAAAGCACAAGGGCTACAACAGTGAAAATCTGCCAGTGAAAAACCAAGTGAGTGGAAGACAATGGTACAGAGGCTATGACACTACCCAAGACTAGAGAACAATGGTATGATTTTGGAGTGGCCTCTTTCTAGTAGAGTTGTTTACCATAGCTAAAGAGTCTCTACATCCCCTACCAAGATAATTTATTATTGCCTTATTATAGCCAGGTATATGAGCGAAAAGGATAATGTGTAGAAATACGCCACACTATTCGGTGAATGTGTAGGCAAAGCAAAAAATTAGCCGTAACCAGAGAGGAATCCGATGCATTACTATCAGGCTATCCAAAGAAACCAATAAACCTCTAGTCAAAATAAAAGTAAGACAAGTTACTATGTTGCAACTAGTATTATCAAAAGAAACATATGTTTACCCTTACACCATATATTTGTTAAAAAGAAACTTATAACCCTCATGCCATATCGTTGAAAAGATTAAATTTATATTTTTCTTTTGAAAGTACTTATTCTATAATTTCTTTCATATCCGTTGAATGTTTTAAATAAGGACATACAATTATAAAAAATCTTTTACACTTACTAATGAGAATACTTTAAACTCATTTAGATAAATAAACATTATAAAACAAGTTATGTATATTAGATATCTCATGTTACAAAATGTCATTCTTCAACGGTTATGCCTGTTTAAATCAATCATCATTTCGGCTTAGTTGAGCTTTATGATTTATTTCAAAGTAATATTGCTGATCCCTCCATTACAATCATAATGGAGACTTAAAAGTAATTTGCGAAACCAAATAATAAATAGGTAGTCATTGAATTATTAACGAAAATGCAAATTTAACGGGAAAAAAAAGTATATTGGACTGGCCGTGAAATTTGTATATAAGTTAGTAATACTGCTAATCCCACCATTGCAATAATAATGGAGCCTATAAAGGCCTATTTCTAAAAAAAAAAAAAAAATAGATAATAAATAAAAAAACAGAAAAAAGTAAAACAGTTATTTAATTAATAACTAATATGCAAATTTAACAGACAAAAAATAAGTATATCCGTCTGGCCTGAAGATGGTGTCATTGAATTAGTAAGTAATATACAAATCTTACCCCAAAAAAAAAAAAAAAATCTGACTGGCCTGAAAATCCTGTCATTGAATTAATAACTAATATGCCATTTTAACAGACAGAAAGTAATTATATCTGACTGGCCTGAAAATCGTATATATATATATATATATATATACATATATATATATATATATATATATGTATGTATATATATATTTACACCCATATATATATATGTATATATATATATATATATATATATATATTTATATATATATATATATATATATATATTGAAATCATAATGGAGCCTATAAAGGCCATTTTCTAAATTATAAAATAAACAAGAAGTTATTGAATTAATAAATAATATGCTAATTTAACAAACACAAAATAAGTATACCCATCTGTCCCTGAAAAACGTATATAAGTTAGGTAAGTGATAAGATTAGAACTTACATTCATCTAACATAATCCTTCTCAGATCCAAATAATCCTTTAAAAATTATCACCGTCCTCTCACCCTCGGCCCTTTTGTCATATAGCCGTCCTGACCCTCGTCTCGTATGTCAGAAAGGAGATTAGGATGGATTTACATACATCTGGATTTAATGTTTTGAAATAAGACTTTGCTGCCAGAGTCCCCTGGAATCTCTAAGACTAAAGGTTCATTTATATTTACATGATTTATAATGGAGGAAAATTGTATCATAAAATTACAGAATTCAACAGTTCAAATATCAAAGTTATTTTAACGAGACATGAAACAATGGCAAGTATATGGATAATTTTTGGTAATTGGTGAAGCTCAATGAAAAGAATATTTCCTAATCAATTTTTCCAATATCTCAAAAAATTTTAAATCACTATTCTCTCACGCTCTCTCTCTCTCTCTCTCTCTCTCTCTCTCTCTCTCTCTCTCAACTCCCACGGGATTTTGTAACCTTCAATTCAATTAGGAAATCCATATCAAACACCACAATAATCATATCAAACTATACAGACGCTGTAATGGGAAAGCATTATTCTCTCTCTCTCTCTCTCTCTCTCTCTCTCTCTCTCTCTCTCTCATGGGATTTTGTAACCTTCAATTCCCTTACGAAATCCATATTAAACACCACAATAATCATATTAAACTATATAGA
>NC_090726.1:16823521-16826131 GCF_036898095.1 Palaemon carinicauda | reverse complement strand
TGTACAAACTACTATTTGGAGATTCAGTTCATATTCAAACGCCAAAGATAGTCGGTAGAAGAGAGAGAGAGAGAGAGAGAGAGAGAGAGAGAGAGAGAGAGAGAGAGAGAGAGAGAGAGAGAGATGGGCGGGATAATTTTTATAAACGTAAATCATGTTCAGACTACTATTTGGAGATTCCGTTCATATTCAAACACCAAAGATAAGGAGAGGAGAGAGAGAGAGAGGAGAGAGAGAGAGGAGAGAGAGAGAGAGAGAGAGAGAGAGAGAGAGAGAGAGAGAGAGAGAGGGGGGGGGTTTATAAACGCGAATCTTGTTCAAACTACTGTTTAAAGATTCAGTTCATATTCAAACACCAAAGAAGAGAGAGAGAGAGAGAGAGAGAGAGAGAGAGAGAGAGAGAGAGAGAGAGAGAGAGGGTTTATAAACGCGAATCTCGTTCAAACTACTGTTTAAAGATTCAGTTCATATTCAAACACCCAAAGAGAAGAGACGAGAGAGAGAGGAGAGAGAGATGGAGAGAGAGAGAGAGAGAGAAGAGAGAGAGAGAGAGAGAGAGGAGGGGGGGGGGGATTTTTATAAAACATAGATCGTGTACAAACTACTATTTAGAGATTCATTTTATATTTAAACGCCAAAGATAGACGGTGAGAGAGAGAGAGAGGAGAGAGAGAGAGAGAGAGAGAGGAGAGAGAGAGAGAGAGAGAGAGAGAGAGTGGTGGTGGGTGGTATATTTTTATAAGAATAAAACTGTGTACACACTACTATATGAAGGTATTATTTATAGCTGCTAAATTAAATTTTATAAATGTCAACTCAATCAACCTTTTATAGAGGCTTTCTATCATTGCTGAAAAAAAAGTATGAACTTTTGTTTACTTCTTCCTAGTCTTACATTACAAATGCAGTATGTAAAATAGTCTATATCATTCAGAGATTCAGATATTAATATAACAGAAATAAAAATGTATTGAAAAGATAGATTAAATATATTTTTTAAGGATTCCATTTATTTTATTGGAATATTCCACCACAACAACCAAACAGGATATATTTTTCCGTCCTCAGCAAAGGAGTATATTTTTTTGTTATTAATTGATTTTTTTCTTGATAACGATAATCTCCTCTTGTCAACAAATTAACTTGGAAGGTAAAGAAATAAACATGTAAGGAGTAGTTATATTAATATCTAAGTTATGTTTCTTAATTAAGTTCTACTTAATTTGTACAAATTTTGGTCGAGAAAATCTGCCTAAGGATACCATGAATATTATGATTATGTTCTTGCATAAAGAAAAATCGTAATCAACATTTCTTTTATAAACTTATCAGTGAATATTAAAATCAAACAATCCATTCCAGACCTCTCTCTCTCTCTCTCTCTCTCTCTCTCTCTCTCTCTCCTCTCTCTCTCTCTCTCTCTCTCTCTCTCTCTCTCTCTCTCTCTCTCTCTCAATTTTGCAAAACCTCTTTGAACAGATTTAATTGAAGTCAGTTTATTTTGTTGATTTATTTAATAGTAACCTTGAGTTATAGTCCATTCCGTAATAATAAATTAAGCGATATTAGGTCATGTTGTTTTTTATTCCTTCAGTTTTATAATCTAAAAATAAATTGTGAAACTGTGAGAACCTGATTTTTAGGTTGGATTAAATGTAATTTTCGCTAACGGGAATACCATTTATATATCATTTGCAGGAAGGTATTCGCCTTGTGTAATTTGTTATTCGTATATTCATGTTAATGGTACTTTAGAAAATAAATTTGATTCGAGAACAGCTTACGAGTAAAATAATTCCTTCTCAGTATTGCATTTTTTCTACTCTAGTATAAGTTATACCATATAAAGTAGTAACGTAAAATATTATAATGATGGAATACAGAGCATTATAACTTTTCTCTTTTCGTTTTTTGCAATCAAATATTGCGCTGCAGTCATGAATTTCAAACAAATGCGAAAGAAGAGAGAGAGCTTTGGGGAGGTTTACATCCCCTAATTCTTGTAATTATGAGCCAGCTTCTTTTTTAAGCTCTTTCTCTGTTGGATTTTATCTCATCCGTCCCTCATATTCTGATCTGAAATAAGCACAGGAATTCTTTTTAGTGTAATTTTGTCTGCATATGCGATAGGAGTAAAGATTGTGAAACTGACAAGAAGTACAGTTTTGCATACAGAAAAATTCATATTGCAACTGCAATACTTCAAGTTCTTTTGCTTTAGGGTACACTCGGGCACACTATTCTATCTTATGTCTCTTCCTCTTGTTTTGTTAAAGTTTTTATAGTTTATATATGAGATATTTATTTTACTGTTACTGCTCTTCTTAAAATATTCTATTGTTCTTTGTTTCATTTCCTCACTGAGCTATTTTTCCTGTTGGTGCCCCTGGGCTTATAGCATCCTGCTTTTCCAATAGGGTTGTAGCTCTCTCTCTCTCTCTCCTCTCTCTCTCTCTCTCTCTCTCTCTCTCTCTCTCTCTCTCTCTCTCTCTCTCTCTCAATTTTGCGAAACCTCTTTGAATAGATTTAATTGAAGTCAGTTTATTTTGTTGATTTAATAGTAACCTTGAGTTATAGTCCATTCCGTAATCATAAATTAAGCGATATTAG
>NC_090726.1:16808521-16816021 GCF_036898095.1 Palaemon carinicauda | reverse complement strand
GTTTTGTTTTCATTCAGAGGAGACTGATACCTCCTATAATGTTATGAAACATTACACGTCTCTTCGGAGACTTAAGGGTAATCTCTTTCCCTCTGAGTGTAGCCTCAGGCTACAACCCTAATAGCCGTGCCTTGAATTTTATTCAGACATGGCTAACTTAGGGTTTGTCCTGCCTCTTCCCTTAACCGTTGGTTGTGGTATACCATCGGGTTTTGGGATTTAGTCAGAATTTCAGAGTATTTAGTCTTATGTCGGCGACCTGCCGGCAGGGCGAATGGGTTGTAGGATACCATCATTCCCCTGCCGGCTAGGTGGCCGGCAATGGAGGTTAGCCCTCATTAGCTGCACTTGAAGTAATGGTAGGATACCATCTTCTCCTTGCGACTAAAAGACTAGTCCTATGCCATAGTACTCTGGGCTGAAGAGTAATTTCCTTTAGCCTTGGATATATGGCACTGGAACTCTGTTTCTTCTTTGTTAAGAGGAGGCGGCAGTGCCGCCATCCCCTTAACTGTGTCAGCGATCTCTGGGTTGGAGAACTGAGTCTCTCCTATTCCCTGGGATTCTGCTGATACCGAAACAGAGTTTCTTTTACAGGTAGTAGGATTGACAATTTTTGCCAGTTCCTTTCACACTCGTTACAGGACCCTGTTCCCTACCCCACTGTCCTCTTTTGATGGCTTAGCCATTGTCTTTCTTTAGGCCGGCATCTTGCAACCTTCCTTTTCTGGTAGGTTGCCGGAGCCAGCCAGACTCCTTCTCGAGCCATGTCTTTGGCTGACGGCAGAGCACCCGCCAACCACATCATCTGTCGGCAATTGCCGGCCTAGCCGGCAACTGAAGGCCCAGCCGGCCGCCAAGATGGCTGCCAGCGACCATGATGGCCGTGAGAGGGAAGTCCCTTCTGTTCCCAAGGTTCTTCAGTCCTCCCTTGGACTGCTGCTACAGATCGTGTTGCCGGGGTACTGCCGGCCAGGCCAGCACAGATAGTGCTGACTCAGTTGGGAGCACGCTGACTGTACTGGTACTGCAGGACTTGCCGGTTAGCAGTGTATCGGCGGTACCTTGTCGGCAATAGTACTGTAGCTGCATGGAAGCCTGAATGGTACATTCTCCCCTTCTATTAGAACCTTCTCTCTGGAAAAAGGCCGTCAAATTAGACTTTTACATCCTTAATTACTGTATACATTCACAGTAAGGAGTAGCCTTTTCTCCCTGCTATCTCTCTCTCTCTAGCTAGCATGCCGGGTATGCCGGCAAGACCTAGCTAAGCCGGCTACACGCCGTCTGATCTACTGTATATTTTATACAGGTAGCCAGTATAACTGCATTATAGAATATACTGCAGATAAAAAACAACTATATAGTTTATACTAGTAGATATTTCCAATATATTTTGGATATCCAACACAGGCATTTGCTGAGTCCAATCCTATATTGAATGAATATGATTTCTTCAATATCCTGATTAGGAATCAGTATTAGGATTACCCTACAATATTAAACACTTCAAGGCAGGAGTAATACACCCCTAACCCTTAAAGGGTGGAGCCTTTTTCCTTGAGTCTCCCTGATCAGGAAACTATATTTTAATATGGTAGGAAGACTACAGCAAATAGGCTGAGTGGGATATACAAATATATGTCTTTATTTTCCTAGTCCAGCTGGCTTCATGCTAGATGGACCATACTGTCATATGCTACTATGAAGGCAGCATAATGACTAGACTACAATACATGATGTACAGTAGCCAGTAAATTGCAATATACACTTACTGCCATTAGATAACTACATTACTATGATACAGTAGTATTTTCTGACATACCTTGGGTACCCTTGCACGAGCATTCTGCTGGTACCGTTCATATATTGAATGAATAAGTTTTCTTCAATATTCTGATCGAGAATGAGTCATCCTGACCCCACAGTATTAACATTATTTTGGGACAGTGATATGATACCTCTCTACCCCTAGGGGTAAGAGTCCTTTTACTTGGAGTTACTCTACAGAGAAATCTCCATGTAGTTAATACTGAGGGGAGGCAGCAGCATTTGCTCACAGGGGTACACAAGTATGTATCTCCTACTATCCTTTTATAGCTTATTATCCTAAGCTACTCTATTGTAAAGGACATTTGCATGTTGATTGTTAAGGAGATAATCCATTGTATACTCATTTGGTTTTCCTTTCTTTACAGGAGGAACACCAGATACCTTGTGCTGCATTCCTCTGCAAGGCCAAGAGTAAGTATTTTTACGGTAATAATACTTGCAGGTTTCATGACCCCCTGCAATATTATTTCTGGATCCCTACATTATTGGAACCCACAGGTTTGCAATATATATCGGACATTAATGTCCGAAGGTTTTGAAAATCACAAGTCTACGGAGATTAGGGATACAGCTCAATATAAATTACGCAACTGGGTGAGAGGCTTTCAAAAGATCTCTCCGGGACCTTTCCTACCTAATGATAGGATGCGTAAGCTACTATTTCCGGAAGCAAATGAGGAAACAGTAGTGCCTCAGGAGCCAACTACATCTCCTGACGGCCAGAAAACCTTTGGGATTAAGGGCAAGAAGTGCCCCAGGGTGGAAGAGGAAAATGTTGTGTCGGAATTTCCTCCGCCTATGCCGGCTATAGAGCCATCGATGTCGACATCTTCGTCTTCTACTCCTCTATTGGATAATGTGGTACAATTATGTATCCAGCTGAAGAATCAAATAGAGAGCTTTCTTAAACAAAACGAAAACCAGGAAGTAAAACGCGAGATAGAGCCTCGTAAAGCTTCTCTTGTCGCTTCCCAGGGGTCAGTCAAATGACCCTTGAATCAAGACCTACCAACATGCTCCATAACCAATCCCTGGAGGTTTGCGGAGCAGATGCAGATTTCAAATGGCAATATCTACATCTCAGAGAAAATAGATGCTGTTCATTGGGAGAAAATTCAATTTTGGCCAAGATTTGATGCTTTCCCTAATTGTTGGGTTTGACTGAAGTACGAACCAAAGTCAAGAAAAGGAGCAGAACCAAAGGAGGTCTTGATTCTCGACCATGATAAGGCACAGACTATCCTTTCAGGTAGTCTGAGAAAGGCGGGTTATTCAGAGTCGAAGGTATTCTCACTGAATAACAGACACCGTTCCTTTCTTGCTCCTACTTCACTCTCATTCCCCTTCATGGGGAAGGCATTTACTTCTGTTGCCAAAGCGGTACAGGCGGGTAAGCCATGTCTCACACCTGATGAGTGCAAGCCTTTGTCACCAGCTTTTCCTGGACAGGAAAAGGATTGGAAGGAAGTCCATATGACATTTTCAGTAGGAAAATTAGACAAGGACATCGCAAGTCGACAATTCAAGGTTATTCTCCCTAAATTGTCTGAGTTGCTCTTGTGTAATGAACATGAGTCAAAGGAGAGACTTCCGACATCCCTTTCTCTACAAAACTACATAGAGTTGTGTTCAACCTACGAAAGTACCCAAGACATGCTCATGGTCATAGCCAAAATGCATATGGCTATCTTGGTGAAGGACCTTTACGCCTTTATGAAGGCCAGGAGAGCATGTAGAGAGTTTGTGTTCGCTGACGCAACAGTGAAACACGAAACAAGAAAGCTAATATCTTCCAACATCTAGGGTAAAGACCTCTTCCCACATGAGGTCATTAAGGAAGTAATTAAGAACGCCACCATGGAGAACATAAGTCTTCTCCAAAAATGGGGCATTCCTTCAAAGAGAAAATCTTCTGTGGTTGTGGGTCCCCAACCTAAAAAGAAGATCGAAAATGCTGGAAATATCCGGGCCGCTCAACAACATCGCACTATTCCAGTGACCACGGTGCTACAGGCAGATGGTAAAATGTCTAAGCCTATTGACTACTGGAAGCATAAAGACGCTTCGGCTAGGAGGAACTTTCCCTCAGGATCACAGGACCTTCGATCCTTCAGTCCAAAGCCTATTCAAGATGAGCCATTGATGGGAAACAGAAATGTCCCTACCATCATTTCCTTACCTTCTCCTACAGTTCAAAACCCTCCTGGAAAAGTATACCTGAGATCTATAGAGCATACAGGTGGTAAGAAAACTATAGCTCATCAAGTTCCAGGGAAGGCTGTTTTTTGTTCACGAGATGGACTCAGGATATCAATGAGTCATTCTGAACTTGTTGCCACTCAACAAGTTCATAAAAAACAGCAAGTTCTGAATGTTAATCCTTCTGAACATATGGACCTTGTTCCAATTAGGGGTGTTCGTAGTCTTGTCAGACCTGAAAGGTGTCCTTCGGAACCTTCCAGTCAACCACCTTCCTCCTATCTAGAATTCATGTTTCTGAGAGTAACATTCATCCTAAGGAAGATATATGTCGGAATCACAGTCCTAAGTATCTTCAAAGGATTGACGAACTTAGTCACGTCAAAGTCAAGCCTAGAAATAGTTCAGGTATTAATATACCTGATCAAGAGGCTGGAGTGGGCAGAACCCGAAGTGTCCGGCCAATGTGCATTCAAAGAGATGACCCGGTTCCTGGGACATCATGGATTCAAGATAGGCTTCTAGAAGTCTTGACTTTCTCCAGCTCAGAGGTTTCGTTGTTTAAAAAACCATCGAAGCCCTCAGTCACATCAACTCTCCTCTCCTTTGGAAATATAAAAGGAGCTCGTGAGGTCTGTCAAGAGACTCAGGTATTCAGTCAGAATACCAAAACGCCAACAGGAAAAAGAGCTAAACTTTCTTCAGTTCGCTATAGTGACAGACCTGGTGCTAAGGGCACACTGGAAAGATGCGTTTAGAGCTTGGAGAAAACACGCATCAAACGCTTGAAGAGATAAAAAAAGACTGAGATCGGTCCCTCTTTAATCGCTTCTCTAACAGAAATTAGAGCATGAAAGTCCCAAGACTCTGCTGGTCCTTTCATGGGTGGGGAAGCCCCCTCCACACAGATCAGGCTCCCTACGACTGATCTGGGACACCGAAGCGATAATAAGACGTCACATTCGAACGTCTCATTCAGTCTTGGTGAAATTACCCATCCCTCTCTTAAAGGGACGGCATCTACCAGCAGTTCATTTACAACTGATCCACGATGTGACGGTGGATACTCTATTTCGATACAAACAGATAGAGTTGGAATGGTCCATGGGCACAGACATATTCCCTCCATGATGGGAAGAAGTCCCGGAACTGCAATTCGACATCTTCATCACGAGCGTCTTCAAGAAACTACCTCGCTATATAGCCCCATACGAGGATCCTCTAGTGGGGCTGATAGACTAGATGAGGCTGGTCCTAGCTCTGATCCTAGGTATATTTCCGAAGATTCAGAAATTAACTGCCTTCGTTTTATCACAGAGAACCCAAACCCTTCATTTCATGATTTTCTCGCTCTAGCGGTTAGAAAACGGTTTGGGATCTCAAAAGGCAATTTAGAATTCTTAGAAGAATGCAAGGCCAAGTCAACTAGAAGACAATATGAGTCTTCCTGGAAAAAGTGGGTTGCGTTTGTCAAAGCAAAAGGACCGAAAGAAATTTCAATAAACTTCTGTCTGTCCTTCTTTGTCCACCTCCATAGCCAAGGTCTGGCGGCCAATACGATAAATACGTGCAAGTCAGCCTTGACTAGGCCTCTCCTTTATGCCTTTGAAGTGGATCTGGCGAATGAAATCTTTAATAAGATTCCAAAGGCATGCGCTAGGCTTAAGCCCGCGGTACCACCAAAGCCCATCTCTTGGTCTTTGGACAAGGTCTTACATTATGCCTCATCTGTGAACAATGAAGATTGTTTTCTTAAGGATCTAGCCCAAAAGGTTATTTTTCTTTTCGCTATCGCCTCTGGGGCTAGAGTTAGTGAAATAGTGTCCCTATCCAGAGATGAGGGTCACATTCAGTTCACGGAAGTGGGAGAACTGAATCTATTTCCTGGTCCATCCTTTCTCGCTAAAAACGAGCTACCCACTAAGAGGTGGGGTCCTTGGAGAATCTGCCCTCTGAAGGAAGATGTCTCTCTATGTCCTGTAGAGTGTCTAAAGGTCTATCTTCGTAGAACTTCAGACTTCGGGGGAGGAGAGCTCTTTAAAGGAGAAACTTCTGGATCAAATTTATCCATAAAACAACTAAGGGCGAAGCTCACCTACTTTATTCGTAGAGCGGATCCGGACAGTACTCCCGCAGGTCATGATTCGAGAAAGATTGCTTCATCACTGAACTTCTTTCAGTATATGGACTCTGAGCGCCTTCGTTCATACACTGGATGGAAATCATCCAAAGTGTTTTACAAACACTATGCAAAACAAGTGCATGAACTGAAACACTTCGTAGTGGCGGCAGGTAATGTATCAACACCTGCCCCCTAATTACTGTAGTAAACAGTTTTTGGTTTGGGACCTCACATGTCCTCGCACATGTAACGGATGAGAATCATCCAGAGTGTTCTACTTACACTATGCTAGACAAATCCATGTTCTGAAGCAATATGTGGTGACGCCAGGTAGAATATTTAACCTGCCGTCTAATTCTACGATGAACAGCTAATTGACTGGGATTGTCAAATAAGGGAGAAGAGGCCACCCTTCTTAGGTGTGACTTCTTTTAATTAAGTGTTACCATGATAACACTAGCTCTGTTCAAAATCCCAGGAGTGGAATTATACAGATAGCACTACTGCCGGTGTACGAAGTACACAGTGCAGATAGAAGTAACCAGTACAAGAATTATGAAGAGAATTTTTTTTTATAATTTTCTTCAGTCTGAGAGTGGCACTCATCATTTCTTCCTTCAAGAAGGAAATATAGTCTGTACTTGTTACAGGTATAATCCCATTGTCATACTACATTCGTTTAACTGAACATCTTTTATTCATTTATTAGTAATAAATGTCTATTAGAATGTAGTGTGTCCACCTTCGCCAGACAATTGTATGTATACATGCCAGAGTTCTCCAACTTACCAAAGTAAGTATCCCTCATATATTTGTATGCATCAAATAATAGATATAAGACACTGATGCTATTTTAGCAAATATACAACTATGAGACTATTTGTATATTCATTGTGTACTTATGTTTGGTCATAATATGTATGTTAACCTCAAGATCCCTTTTCTACTGTCTAGAATGACTCTTCCCTGTAGGAGGCAGGAAGCACTAACATTGGTTATGATTAGTGATGGTGACGAATAACGGTAACGTCCCTTGTCTCATGAGTTCCCCATGACCATAGAAAAGGTTGCTATAAGGTTAAGGCACTGATTAAAAATCCACAGATACACTAATGCTCTGGTATGCTTCCATCACAACGACATGGCTTGAGCCACAAAAATGGATTTTGAGCGAAGCGAAAAATCTATTTTAGGGTGAGATGGCCATGTTGTCCTGATGGACCCACCCATCTCTTCTAAAAGAAAAGATCTTCACAGTATCCCTCCCGTGGTACTGTATTTGTAACACCACGCTCAATGCTACAAGGAATGTCCTCCATTGTGGGAATGGCGCTGTTGTATTCCCA
>NC_090726.1:16798521-16803521 GCF_036898095.1 Palaemon carinicauda | reverse complement strand
GATACCAAGGTATCAAGTCATAAAAAATCTGTATTACAAATCAATCACATTAGCGTTAGAAACGCTTGGCACACATGTCTGAACTTATGCAAGGTTCACCTTTGAAAGAAGGAATAGTCTATATGGGCACTTGGTGCCCTTATTTAGTTTGTAGTACAGTATGTACCTACACACTCACCCTGGACTTAATCGTCCCAATTAAGACCACTGTTCCTCGCAGAGTTAAACAGTAGGGTTAACTACACGACCCACTGCTACCACAGATCTCTTAAGTTCCTCTACTTGCTTCGCATAGTGGCGAAAGAACACCCTGGAAGACTTCCAGCCCGTGTATGAACGGAGATGTTCAAAATCCATACAATTAAAGAAATTTAGGGATGAGGCAACTTTCCTCGGATCGTGACCTGCGGGTGTACTGTCAGGATCCGCTCTGCGAATAAAATATGTCATTTTCGCTCTGAGTTGATTCAGAGATAAATTTGAGCCTGATGTTTCTCCCCTGAATAGTTGACTACCCTTGAAGTCTGAAGTTCTACGAAGATAGACCTTTAGGCATTCTACTGGACATAGAGATGCATCTTCTTTCAGAGGGCAGATTCTCCAGGGACCCCACCTGTTGGTGGGTAACTCATTCTTGGCGAGAAACGTAGGATCCGGAAACAGGTTCAGCTCCCCCCCATCCAGGAACTGAACACGACCTGCCTCTCTCGAGAGGGCTACGATCTCACTAACCCTGGCCCCGGACGCGAGTGCAAATAGGAAAATAACTTTTTGCGTCAAATCCTTTAACGCACATTCTTCATTGCTCAACAAGGAGGCGACATGAAGAACTTTGTCTAAAGACCATGAGATGGGCTTTGGAGGTGCTGAAGGTCTGAGCCTAGCGCAGGCTTTCGGAACTTTATTAAAGATCTCGTTACCTAGGTCGATCTGGAAGGCAAATAAAATGGGTCTCATCAAGCCGATTTACACACTTAAATCGTGTTAGCTGCCAATCCTTGGCCATGGAGGTGGATGAAGAAAGATAAGCAGAAATCTGTTGAGATATCCTGCGGATTCTTTGCCTTTACATAGGCCACCCATTTTCTCCAAGATGACTCATATTGCCTTCTAGTCGATTTGCACTTGTATTCCTCTAGGAAGTCTATGCTGGCTTTCGAAATCCCGAAGCGCTTTCTCACCGCTAGGGCGAGAAAATCATGAGCTGCAGGGTCTGGGTTTTCTGTAATGAAGCGCAGACAGTCGACTTCTGGACTCGCTGGGTCAGAACTGGATGTGGTAGCGGCACGAACTTCATCTGTAGTTCCAACGCCAAGGGGAACCACATACTGTTCGCCCACTTGTGGGCCACTATTGCCGCTACCCCCCTTGAAGGATCTCAGTTTGTTGAGGACCCTCAACAGAAGGTTGTGAGGAGGGAACAGATAAATCCTGGACCATCTGTTCCAGTCGAGGGACATTGCGTCCACTGCTTCCGCTAAGGGGTCCTCGTACGGGGACACGTACAGGGGCAACTTCTTGTTGTCTTTCGTCGCAAAGAGGTCTATTTGCAGTTCTGGGACTTGATTCAGAATGAAGGAAAATGATCCTTGCGTCTAAGGACCATTCCGACTCTATCGGTGTGAACCTGGATAGAGCGTCCGCTGTCACATTGCGGACTCCTTGAAGGTGAACTGCCGACAGGTACCACTTCTTCTTTTCCGCCAATCGGAAAAATGGCTAACATCACTTGGTTGAGAGGTGGTGACCTCGACCCTTGTCGATTCAAGCATCTCGCAACCACCTCGCTGTCTGTCACCAATCTTATGTGGATCGAGTGACGCGGGGAGACTTTCTTTAAGGTAAGGAGCACTGCCATAGCTTCTAGAAAGTTTATATGAAAGGTCCTGAATAGCTTGGACCAAGTCCCCTGGACTTTTTTCCGATGAGAGTGACCTCCCCATCCCTCCTTTGAGGCGTCTGAGTGAATCGTCATCGACGGGGAGGTGGCTGAAGAAGAACCGACTTCTTTAGATGTCTGGCTTGGGACCAAGGTCTGAGAAGAGTACGTAGCCGAGGCGGCACTGGTCTTCTCAGGTCTCTTCGCGCGTTTGATGCATACCTTCTCCAAACTCCGGTTGCATCCTTTAGCTGTGCTCTTAGCACTGGGTCTGTCACTGAAGCAAACTGGAGAGAGCCTAGTACCCTCTCCTGTTCGCGTCTTGATATCCTTTCGGAATCTAGAAGTCTCTTGACAGAGCCCGCTATCTCCTTCCTTTTCTTCATTGGGATGGAGAAACTGTGTGACAAAAGGTCCCAGTGGATTCCCAGCCACTGGAACTTTTGGGATGGAGAAAGTCGAGACTTTTTCTTGTTGATCTTGAAGCCTAGGTACTCTAGGAACTGGATCACCTGACTGGAAGCTTGCAAGCATTCGGTCTCGGATGCTGCCCACACCAGCCAGTCGTCCAGGTAGGCTACTACCTGAATTCCCTTTAGGCGTAATTGTTTGAGAGCTGCGCTCGCAAGCTTCGTGAAAATCCTTGGGGCTATGTTTAGCCCGAATGGCATGGCTCTGAAGGCGTACAGTTTCCGTTGTAGCCTGAACCCTAGGTAGGGGGAGAGTCGACGGCTGATTGGAATGTGCCAATAGGCGTCTGACAAGTCTATAGAGACTGAGTATGCCCTCTTGGGCACTAAGGTCCTTATGTGTTGCAGTGTTAGCATCTTGAATTTGCAATTCACTATGAACTTGTTGAGTGGTGACAAGTCCAGAATGACTCTGAGCTTTTCCGAGTCTTTCTTGGGAACACAAAACAGCCTCCCTTGGAATTTGATGGACTTCACTTTTCGGATCACATTTTTCTCCAACAGTTCTTGAACGTACCTCTCCAAAAGGGGGGTGGAGTGTTGGAAAAACCGAAGGCATGGGGGTGGAGTGCTGTACCAGCTCCAACCCAGTCCATTCTTGAGTAGGCTTTGGGCCCAGGGATCGAAGGTCCAGCGATCCCAAAATTTCATCAGTCTCCCTCCTACCGGTATCATTTCACTTGGACTGCCGTCCTGAGGTCTTGCCTCCCTGACCACGACCGCCTCTGAATCCCCTTCCCCTTGAGGGGCGTCTAGACGAGCCTCTGGCTGCTCCTCTAGGTTTTGCACGAAAGGAAGAAGACTGTCTTTCGAACGTTGTGGCGAATGTGGTTGACTGACCTGGCACCGCCTGGGGTACCCACTGAAAGGCAGTCGGGGTTTGTGCCACCATCTGGGGCACTGGAGGCAAAGGCAATTGCAGTTGCTGTTGCTGTCTATAAGGCTTGGCTGGCCGAAATGGTAGCCTAGTCTTCATATTCTTCCTCTTTGGTTGAGGACCCTCATCCGGGGAAGATTTTCTTTTGATAGCCAGGCCCCACTTCTGGAGAAGGTTTCTATTCTCCACGGCGGCCTTATTCAACAACCTCTTTGACCACATCGGTAGGGAAAGGTCTTTTCCCCAAATGTTGGAGGAGATTAACTTCCTTGGCTCGTGTCTCACCGAAGCCCCCGGTGAACACGAACTCCCTGCAAGCTCTCCTTGCCTTGACGAAGCTATAAAGGTCCTTCGTCACTGTGGCTAGGTGAGACTTAGCCACTACCATGAACATTTCATGGACCTTGGGGTCACTTGCCATCGTCTCGAGAGTAGTCTGATGAGACATTGAGGCAGCCAGTCTTTCTTTTGTCTCGAACTCTCTTCGTAAAAGAGATTCGGACAGCTTGGGGAGGTCCTCGCCGAATTGCCGTCCGGCAATATCAGCCTCCAACTTTCCCACTGAGAATGTCAGATGGACATCCTTCCAGTCTTTGTGGTCCATAGGTAGAGCCAGCGACAAGGGTTTACACTCCTCCAGGGAGGGGCAAGGCTTGCCGGCCTCGACTGCCTTTAGGACAGCCGCAAACCCTTTCTGTAAAAAGGGGAAGGCTCTATCAGGAGAGGACACAAACGAAGGGAGCTTCTTGCTCAATGCAGCTACCTTCGAATTCGAGAAGGCCCCTCTCTTTCATCGAGGATGAAAGTAGGGCTTGAGCCTTAGCGTGGTCCATAATAATGACCTCCTTCGGCTCTGTCTCCTCCCTTGAAGCTGGTTCTTTTCTCAGCCGGACATAGCAGTCCGGATATGATGCCTTGCTGGGCCAGAATTCTACCTCCTCTAGGGGAACTGAACCCAGCTTATCCGAGATGACGATCTTTCCAGTCGTCATCGGCATGTGCTCAGCATACCTCCATGGGTTAGCATCTGAGCATATGGGAAGGTCTTTCACATTGAGCCTTTTCCGGGGCCCATGTGATTCTGCCAGGGACTGCATACGCAGTTCCATTGCAGCCGCCTTCTCCTGATTCTCCTTCTGCATTTGTTGGATCATTCCAACAATCGAAGAGAGGGCCTGTCCCAGTTCTACTGGGAGGCCAGCTGATGTTGAGGGGATAGGCTCCGGCATCTGAACCGGAGTAGCCGACACCTCGTCGACCTCATCCTCTACGACATCCGGGGTTTGAACTTGATCCTGACCTTCTGCCAGGAGGTCTTCTTCCAAACGTTCGTCCAGGTCAGACATCCTGTCACACAACTGGATGTCTTGCATCGCATCTGCGACTTCCTCGTCCACCTGGACTTGATCTTGAAGGATCTCCTCTTGAGGCTGGGGAATCACTGCCTCAGCTGATGCCTGGGGAAAAAGATACGCCCTCATCTTCTCACTTGGAAGATAAGGGCCAGAGGTGTTCTTCTTGAAGCCCCTTACCCAAGTACGAAGCTTTTCCCTAGCTATATCCCTTGATTCCGCCGTTCTAGGGGAATCAAAAGCCTCAGTAATCAGGTTAGTGCATACAGTACATACCTGAGGGTCCCAATACTGGAGATCATCCTTGGAGACAGCGCATGCTGCGTGTCTCCTACAACACTCATGTCCGCAGAGGTTCTTGCTGCGGACATTGCAGAAAACATTTCCGCACTTCGGAGGGTCCTCCTGTAAAGAGAAGAAAT
>NC_090726.1:16780433-16785433 GCF_036898095.1 Palaemon carinicauda | reverse complement strand
TCACCTACATTAAGATGCTGATGATGACAAGGACGATATCGGTCCTTCTTATCAACTGCCTGTTTTATTAGGGTAGCTAAAAACTCCGAATGATAATTGTCTATGAGATTTTTTCTGATTGCATTTAGTTTTTGATAATTATTCTTTATCCTTTCTGACGGGGTGGTACCAAGAATGTATTCAAGATCAATCTCAGGATCAGGCTGTAGATCAGGAATGACATTGATGGATAAGAGATCATAGCCATGAATAAGCCTTTCCGGAGTGATAGGGTGAGGAACAGGCTCGTTGCTTGAATCCCTTAATGCCTCTTTAAAAGCAATTGGTCGCTTATTCACCAAGTGACAAGTTTGACTAACAACAAATTCAAAATCTCTAAATTCTAAAACATTTGTACCAATGGACTTATTTATCAAATGTTTGACCATCTTTATACATATCTCTACCAAAGAACCCATCTGACTGCAGCCTTTAAAATACCAATCAAATTTTATCGATTGTACACCAGCCTCATCAAAATGCCTCTGGGTTTCAGGATCTTTAAGAAAATCCATTATGATGTTACCTCCTGCTACTATCTGTGTGCCTAAGTCACTTACACAAAACTGTGGCAATCCATAATCAAACGTGTGAAGCATAAAAGAACGAAGGAATTCTTTAACAGACATATCCACGCAAATCTTCAAATTGACTGCTCGAGTAAACATACAGGTAAGGCAAAGAACCCACACTTTTAGCTTTCTATGTTCCTGTTTAACAGTATAAGGACCAAAGTAATCTATGTACACATACCCAAAAGGAATCTCAGAAGGATGCAATCTAACATCACGATATGGGGACTGATTCAGTTTCACAGAACGACCATTATACCTTTTGCACGTAACACAATCCTTAAGGACATTTTTAACAACTGAGAAATAGTGAGGTATCCAAAACTCTTTCCGCAGCTCTGCTAAAAGTGAATAACATCCAGCATGTTTCAGCCTTACATGCAAATCAAGAATTATCAACTTTGTTAACTCACTATGCTTGTGCAAAAGAATAGGGAAATAGCATCTTTCACCCTCTTTCCACCGATCACATTTGCTTCTCACCCTCAGAATTCCAACCTGATCAGGATAAACATTAAGCTGACTGACAAGATTGGGTATGTTCTTGACCCTTTTCAAATCAGACCCAAAATAATCAAAGACTTCAGGGAAATAGACAAGCTGATCTTTCAAAATTATGTGCATAACAGCCTCTTTGTAATACCCAGATTCAATAACCATCAAATCCTTACAAGTTTGTCTGTTCAACTTTGTGCGAGCCTTCCACTTATTCCAACATCTCAGAACCCTAGCAATTACAGCCACTAAATGGCGAAAGTCAGAATATCTGTTTGGAGAAACTAGATATTCAGATGATATGGAAAGCTTATTGCACTGTATATTATAACTACCAACGTCTTTGCTTTCAACATTATCATCATTGATCTTGAATAAAGGATTCGGGATGGTGAAACTCAGTACATTTTGACTTATTGCTACATCACTTGACTGAATTTGTGGTCCTGAGAAATAGTTAGCTTTCTTGAGTTGTTTGTATGATAAACATCTAGTTATGCAATCCCCAGGATTATTCTGCCCACTTGTGAAGGTAAAGTTCACAGGGAAGATTTCACAAAGCTGATTTATACGATGTAAATTATTCAATATAAAATTGGATTTTCCCTGCATTTTATCAAGTTTACTAGCATAGGAATTTACCCAAGTTAACGCTACCAAACTATCAGAATACAAAGTCAGTGCTTTAATATTAATGGGAATGACACATGCAGGACCAGACAGTTCTTTATAAAGTTCCATAAGCATCTCTGTACCTAAACTAATAGCCTGCAACTCCAAGGAAGGGATTGATTTAGTCTTCAAATTTGTGTTCACAATTCTGTTTTTGGCCAATACAAAACTAACCTTACCTGTATCTATATTCTCAATATAAAGTACGGCTCCATACATGAGACTATTTGCATCAACACAAGCTAGTATCCTATAAGATGCATCTCTTTCCCCTACAAACCGTTCTACCATAATTTCTGGAGTTGCATTAGCTTGTCTTGAAATACAGTTCCACTCTTTCATTCGCTCTTGTGACAATGGATCATCCCATCCAAGTGCTTTGTCACACTGTAAGCCATGCATAAAAACTCTAGATCTGTTAAAAACTGGTCCATTGAAATTATATAAATCAAAATTAGAGGCTATCGACCTGAGAATTAAAAGTTTTGTATTGGCTGATCCCTCAAGAGCAATAGGTCTAGTTGACAATATATCATCTTGCCTATGCCACTGCAAGCCTAAAAGTTTAACTTTACTGTCAGTTTTGTTTTCAAGACCAGCATCAATATCCTCCTGAAGTGAACTATCATTAGTAACAATTTGTTGTAATTCCATCTTATAGGGCTCAAAAATAGATGGCAATAACTGATAAGCCCATTTCAAAGTTGATGAATCACTACAAGTGAAAGCACCATTATCCATATAAAATAATTGATAAATCAACCTTTTCAAACATACAACCTCCTCAGAATTCCCTTCAGTATCCAGGACCAAAATCTTGTATAAACTCAACATCAAAATTGTTGGTGAACATCGTAATCCAAAACTCAATCGCACATTCTTATACCCCACAAGAGAAAAATCTCCTTTCTTTACATTACGATACCAAAGAAATAGTAATTTATTCTGATCAGAGGGATTCAGCTCTATTTGGTTAAAAGCTTTCCGGATGTCGAAGCATAGAAGCTTAGACCCAAATCTCAGGTGTAAAAGAGCTGAAGCAATCTTTTGGTTTAAACAAGGTCCAGAATGTATACTCTGATTATGACTAACAGTAGCTGGCTTAGACGAATCTTTTTCACAAATATTCGAGAGAAAAACTACTCTACACTTAGTGGTCTCCCTGTTTAGTTTAAACACACCCATGTGCGGTAAGAAACTATGCTCAGGATGTTCCTCCATGTACTGATCCAAATTTGGAATCCTCTGTATTATACCAAGTTGTTCTTGTTCTTTAATGGCATCATCCATCAAATGTAAATGAAGCTCATTCTTTCTTAACTTTTTTAAGTTAGATTTTAGCACAGCTTTAGCAAGATTGTAATTCCTACCAAGAAGATGAGATACTTTACTGTTCCATAAAAGAGGCATGGGTATCCTGCCCTTTTCAGTACGAACAGAATGATTCAAAGCAAATCTAACAAGTTGATCATTGACCTCTGAAGAGCAGTTTTCGAATTCTAATTGGTCATAGTTTAATACCTTCTTCTCATCATATTTCATGAGAACTTCGTTTGCAGCTTTATTCAATTCAGTCTCCGAAATACTTCCATCATCTTTCAACACTGCAAAATTTGATTCAACATCAAGAGTTACCTCCTCTTCCATAAAGTTTGAATAATCACACAAGATGCTTGAACCAAAGCCTACATAGACAACAGAAGACTCTACAGACAAATAAGTAGAAATGTCCGAATTATTACCATTGTATGAGGCATAATTTAAATCAGGTAAGTATTTCAAATTAGAAATAGTGTTCTGTAGATTACCCAATAGCATAACCCCTAGAGCACATTGACTATAGACAGAGGGAATCGGCTGACCAAAATTTACCATTGAGCTCAAAAGACAATACATAGAATTTGTACCTAATATGAAATCAATGTTATTGATCTCCTCCTGATGGTTTAACAATTGATTGTCTGCCAAGACATAGCCTTTCTCAATAAACGCAGTTGTAATCCTAGAAAGCTGTGGAAGTTTCAAATTTATATCAATAGATGGTACACAAAGTGCTTCAATCTTGAACCTTTCCTTACCTATCTCTACCTCTACTTCCACAAGTTTAGTTACATACTGCTTACTCGAGTTAAAACCGTTAACAGTCAAATGTACCCTTTCTTTTAACACCTTGAGATTACTAGTATTGGCTACAGCTTCCGTAATAAAATTAGTCTGGCAACCACTGTCTACAAGACACCTAATCTCGACCCGGTTACTTAGGTAACAAGTAAAATTAGGCAAAATTGACTTTGTACTGGTAGTCCGTAAAGCACCTACTGATAGAATCATGCCACTAGAAACCTCCTCTTTGGAGGCAGATTTAAAGTTTTTCCCTTTTTTGGACACTTTTTGACTGAGAGGTAACAGGGGTTGCTTCGATTTTATTGGTGGCACCCAGTAAACTCCTTTCTTCATTTCCATTTATACACAGATAGGTAAAATGCCATTTTCCACAATGAAAACATTTCTTTCGAAAAACAAAATTACAAGATTCGGTGGAATGATTGGCTTTAGCGCACTTTAAACATCCTCCAATTTCCTTCAATTTGTCAACTTTGGCCTTTGGACTATCATAATACTTACACTTATAGATAGGATGAGAAGAGTCCTTTCCTTGTCTAAAGCACATAAAGTACACTTAACTGAAGGCCCGTTAGTCTTGCTAAAATTGACATTAGTAGCCAAATTTGTTGTTGAAGATTTGATATTAAAACCTTTAGAATGATTCTTTGAATGGAAATTCTGGGTAGCTAATGAATATCGTTCTGCTGCCTCAAAAAATTTATCCTTCATTTCATCCAATGAAGGTCTGGTCTTATTTGTTATGATAGTCAACTGATTTTTCAAAGTATCATTCAAACCTTGCCAAAAGAAATAATTCAAAAAGTCATTAGTTTCAATTTTTTGCAACTTAACAGATTCAATACAGTTTTTTCATCTGACTAATATAGGAAAATGGATCTGTGCTGTACGTTAATCTCATCTCTGCTATTTGTTTAATAGTATTGAATTTCTGCAGCGAACCAGAAGCCAAAGCTGCTAACAAAAGTTCCTTGGCATCATTATAAGTCTGTTTATCCACTTCAAGTGAACTCAACAAAACGGAAGCACGCCCCGAAACTTGTTGCTTTAACAACAACAACCTATCCCTATCCTTAAGCTGAAAGGAGCCTGTGGTAT
>NC_090726.1:16757933-16767933 GCF_036898095.1 Palaemon carinicauda | reverse complement strand
AAACTCAATGATGTATGATGTCACTAGAAAAAATAATGTTAATTCTTTTTTTTATCATATATAATTTTTTTTTCTATCTAGTTATCTCTCCCCTTATTATCAAATTAGGCTTTATTTCGTTATGAAACACTAAGTCCTGCAATAATTAGAAAACTTTTCAAATTAGCCGTTTACACATGTTTTTCTTGTTCATAATTAACAATAATTTCTAAATTCATGTAAAAATTTTGTGTCTACCATGTCATATACTTGATAGAATTTTGAAAGAGAGAGAGAGAGAGAGAGAGAGGAGAGAGAGAGGAGAGAGAGAGAGAGGAGAGAGAGAGAGAGAGAGGAATTAGGGGTCTGAGTTTGATTCCCATGTCATACACTTAATAAATTGAATTTTGAGAGAGATAGAGAGAGAGAGAGAGAGAGAGAGAGAGAGAGAGAGAGAGAGAGAGAGAGAGAGAGAGAGAGAGAGAGAGAGAGAGAGAGAGAGAGAAGGGGGTCTGAGTTTGATTCCCCGGTCATATACTTGATAAATTGAATTTTGGGAGAGAGAGAGAGGGGGGGTCTGAGTTTGATTCTCATATACATGATTAATTGAGAGAGAGAGAGAGAGAGAGAGAGAGAGAGAGGAGAGAGAGAGAGAGAGAGAGAGAGAGAGAGAGAGAGAATCAGGGGTCTGAGTTTGATTCCCATGTCATACACTTAATAAATTGAATTTTGAGAGAGAGAGAGAGAGAGAGAGAGAGGGAGAGAGAGAGAGGAGAGAGAGAGAGGAGAGAGGAGAGAGAGAGGAGAGAGAGAAGGGGGTCTGAGTTTGATTCCCCGGTCATATACTTGATAAATTGAATTTTGGGAGAGAGAGAGAGAGGGGGGGGTCTGAGTTTGATTCTCATATACATGATTAATTAAGAGAGAGAGAGAGAGAGAGAGAGAGAGAGAGAGAGAGAGAGAGAGAGAGAGAGAGAGAGAGAGAGAATCAGGGGTCTGAGTTTGATTCCCATGTCATACACTTAATAAATTGAATTTTGAGAGAGAGAGAGAGAGAGAGAGAGAGAGAGAGAGATAGGTCATCTGAATTCGATTCCCATGTCATATACTTGATAAATTGAATTTAGAGAGAGAGAGAGAGAGAGAGAGGAGAGAGAGAGAGAGAGAGAGAGAGAGAGAGAGAGAGAGAGAGGAGAGAGAGAGAGAGAGGAATAAGGGGTCTGTGGGATATCATGGTTAACAACATTAATAAGACAGACTGAGATCGAGAGAAACAATTAAAAATGCTTTTTTGCTTTTAATTCCCACTAACAATGAAAAGAAACCTCACTTAAGAATCTTGCTCTAATCAAAACTTTCCTCCCCCTTTCCAGCTGGACTGACTTTCCCAGGCCAAGCGATGACTAGTTGGACGAAAGTTCTGTTTCCCCTGAACACTCCTCGCAGACCTGGCTATTGCCAGTCTTACAGGACGAGCATTGGAATGAAACTGGATGAACGTCGAGGGCTCCCTGCTGGATTCAAGACGTCTCCTTGAAGTCTACATTTGACTTCAAGTCTCTTTACATTTTTTCTTTTTTTTTACTCGCGAGTACTCTTCTGGGTTTCGCTAATTTGTAAAGGATTTTCTTTATTTCCGACTCTGTACTTTTCGCGAGGGTACAAACTTTAGCATTTTAATATTTTGCATTACTTTCCAATTATATTAAACTGTTCGTATATTCTTATGGGTGTAGATTGAATGTTATTTATTTGCAATTAATCCACATATAACTGATATCTATACGGGAAAACTATTGGATGCTATGAGATTCGTTGTTCCAAGATTTTATTGGAAATATAATCCTTTCTCTGATAGATTATAAACATTGAAATAATATTCGAAAATTCCTTTTTAAAACTGGAAAAATATTATATATTGAAAAAAAATTAGAGTAATATCTAATATCAAGCATCTATCTGGTGAATAATAAGTGTACATTGTTATAGAAACATTTTTTACGTTATTCAAAAGTGAAACAGTTAATGGATATTAATTTTCTGTTTGTGAGTATCACATCAAATTCTTCAATTATCAATTTTATGAATACTGAAAATAAAAAAGCTATTGAAGTTTGTTGGTTAACGGGCATGAAAAGTTGTCGGAATATCCATGGTGAAACTGAAAGTAGAAAAATACATTCAACAGAGATTATTAGTGAAAAACATGGACGCTGACGTTACCAAAATCTCTAGATATTACAACATTTGGATATCTAAAGGAATGAGAAATTTTATACCAAGTGAAATTCACACAGTTTGTTGAAAAGATGAAATATTATTTTTTAATTGATTAATAAAATCAGGTGATTAAATTCGAGCGACATGGCCAATGTTTCTCTACGGATATTAGCTTGCTTCATTTTGGGTAATTATCTTTCATGTTTGTACGCTAACATAGGTATCTGTCTTTGCCATTTTTTATCAATATTATAATTATTTGATCAAATAAAAAGATATCTTATTAAGCATTCAATATCTTGTTCATAAGGTTAATCAATCATCGATGTGACAATTACCCTATATGATATCTGTCGGTAGTTTCATCTTAACTTCTCTCTCTCTCTCTCTCTCTCTCTCTCTCTCTCTCTCTCTCTCTCTCTCTCTCTCTCTCTCTCTCTCTTTTTTCCATGGGTGTGTGTATGGCTTCCCACATATGGAATTATATGGTGACGATTACACCGTTCTGAACCAGCATACGTTTATTATTATTATTATTATTATTATTATTATTATTGTTATTATTATTATTATCATTATTATTATTATTATTATTATTATTAACAGTAATACTCTTCCATTTTTCATACTGCTACTACTCAAACTATCATCTTCATCATCATCATTATTATCAACGTTACTAATAATAATAATAATAATAATAATAATAATAATAATAATAATAATAATAATAATAATAATAACATTTTGATAGCGTAGCATCCATAGAAGCAATGACTACTATAATTAACCCTTGCTTATATTTTTCAGGTCATATGATCTTGAGAGTAGCTCTAGGTACCGGTCTCTACATGTGACCCTACTTTCCAATTCTACAGACAAGAAACATCACAGTTCATCAAAATGTCGTGGCATATTTGCCCTGTGCTGTTAAACAATTAGGAGATAAATCGGTAAGAAACATTAAAGTCTATTAAAACGTCTCGTATTGTTTGCCCTACAAACAAAGGGATACATTGTTGAGAAACATCAGTGTTCATTCAATATCTCGGATTATTTGCCCTTCAAATAATAAAGGATTAAATCGGTACACTGTTAAAAAAACCGTAATTTTAATCGGAAATTCTCCGTAAAAATATACTTTTCCCAGACGTATTTCAGTAATATACAGACAACCGTAATTTTACCATACTTTGTTATCATCTTTCACGGGTTGGTGACCGTAATAACACTCCTATACGTCAACATATTTGTTTTTAAAATGTTAAATGTCTAGCAACCTTCATTCCAGGATTTTATCATTTCTATACGGCAAATTTTGAACAGTGTAAGACACATTAGATCCATTAAAAACATTACCCACTGCTAGTCCTTCAAACAAATGGATAAATAGATAAGAAACATCAAAACTTATTAAGTATCTCAGATTAAGTGCCCTTCAAACAAAGGTATAAATTGATAATAAACACCAGAATTGATTAAACACCTATGATTGCTTGGCTTTAAAACAATAAAGGAATAAATCGCTGAGAAACATCAGAGTACAATAAAAACATCTCGTCTTGCTAGCCCATCAAACAAGAGAATAAATCAGTGGAAAACATCATAGTCCATTAAAAACATCTTGAATACTTGCCCATTAAAAACATCTTGAATACTTGCCCATTAAAAACATCTTGAATACTTGCCCATTAAACAATGGGATAAATTAGTAAGAAATATCATAGTATATGAAACATCTATGATTACTTTGCATTAAAAAAATAACGAAATAAATCAGAAAGAAACGTCAGAGAATATTAGAAGTATCACAGATTATTTGCCCATCAAACAAAAAAGTCGTAAACCAGTAAGAAAAACAGAGTCCAATAAACTTCTCGGATTACTTGGACTTTATAAAATAAAGGGATAAATCAGTAAAATATATCTAGTTCACCAAAGCGCAGTAACACAATTGTCATGGGCTGACAAACACCTAAGGGGAAAATGATAAAAACATTATAAGATATTTGATTGTGGTGTCAAACAATTAAATGGAGGATAGAAGAGAAACCTTAAGGATCATTGAACTTGAGAATCATAATTACATTGCAAAATGAAATAATCAGGAAATAACAGGATATGAGGCTTCAGAGTTTATCAAAATAATCTATAATTTGCTGTTAAAAGAGTTTAGATAACTCGATTGAAATTTTGTAGTTGAACAAAATGTAACTGAACAGCCTATTTGCTAGTAAAAAGTTATGAGAAGTAACTTTAAGAAACATCAGATGTCATCGTGAAATACTTTCGTTGTCAAACAACGAAGTAGATAATTGGTAATAAACCCAAAAATATATGAAAATAGAGTAATCTAATTCTCTTGCGCTATCGAACAATTACGGATCAAATCAGTAAGAAACATCAGATCTTATTAAAATCATCATTGAATATTCGGCTCCCGCTCTCAAATAATTAAGGGATAACTGCAGCAGCATAATTTCCCGGTTTTCCCAAACGCTTTAGAGAGAAGTCGCTATGAGATCTAGAAATTCGTGGAAATACAATAGCGTCATGGGTTGATTAAAATATTATCGTCGTATTCAAATTGGCGTCTCTTATATCGAGGAATACAATGGTAACAAAGGTCATATTTTGTCAAAATCCCGATAGATACATTCCCTTTGATGTCAAAGAATCAATAACGGTTGTGGTGGCCTGTTGGTAGCGTCCTTGCCTGGTGATTGCAAGACTGGGGTTCGAGGTTCGCTGAAACTCGTAAGTTCATTTGGTCGCTGCAACCTCACAATCCCAGTGAGCTAAGAATGGGGCGTTTGGGGGAGCCTATGAGTCATTTGCAGCCATTGCCCGGCCCTAGTTTGGGTAGAGGGGGCTTGGGCGCTGATCATGTGTAATATGGTCAGTCTCCAGGGCATTGTCCTGCTTTATGGGGCAATGGCAATTCCCCTTACCTCTGCCATTCATGAGCGGCCTTTACAACTTTAAACTGAATAGTAAGGGGAAACCGTAGAGAAAGTAACATTCATTCAACATATAATGTATATTTTCCTTGTGCTCTTAAACAGTTAAGTGATAAACCAGTAACAATTTGGTTCTCCTTTTGCAGATATATGAAATAAGGTGCATTGTTTTTAACGCTTAGAAACAACAAAAACTAAGTCATCTCGATCACCAGAGTGACTGAGTTCTTTGTTTAAGCTTTACTTTTTAATAATATTTTTGAAATGTACACTATTCTTTTAGATGCAACTTAGAAGATAACATCACGATATTGTTATTGGAATTTTGCATTCAATAATCTTAGATTTCTAGTTAAATTAACTATATGCAATAGGTAGATAAGATTCCTTATTCTTTATTGTGGGGAGGGAGAGAGAGAGAGAGAGAGAGAGAGAGAGAGAGAGAGAGAGAGAGAGAGAGAGAGAGAGAGAGACAGAGACAGAGAGAGAATATATATTTACGCTGATGGATTTACATCAACATTGAATGCAGACAATTCAAGTCTTCGAGTGAAGAACTCACAGGTTCTATAATACAGAATTTCTGAAACTTAAATCGAAAGGTATTATTGGTAGTATTTGCATTATCCTTATCATCTTTAGTGTTGTTGTTGTTGCTGTTTTTGTTGTTTTTTGATGATGTGGCTGTTGACATTTTCAAAAAATATCTATAGTGATATTTTCATGTTTATTCCAGTATGGACATTGATTTGTTTTTCACCTTTTATAAAGTGCCTCTTTGATACACGCTTTGTAAGATTTCATTGCTATCACTATTTTACTTTTTTTCAAGTATCCTGGGTCCGTCAGAGGGATTCAGACATTCTCACGGTCGATAAATATACGTTCGTTAGGGATGAAAGGCTGACGGTACACTATACTCCCAGTACGGAGACCTGGACCCTTGTCATCAAATATGTTCAAGAGAGAGATGCGGGCACTTACGAGTGCCAGATCTCCACTGAGCCGAAGATGTCAATGTGGCTTCATCTGAATGTCATTGGTATGGGACTTAGATGATTTAATTTGTAATTTAAGCTATCTATTGATTAATAGCCAATGCATAATCTTGTTTAAGATATTAATACTAAACTTGGCATCGTCTGACTGTCATTGGCATGGGACTTAAATGATTTAATTTGAAATTTAAGGAATCTGTTGATTAATAGCTTATGCATAATTTTATTAAAGATATTAATACAAAACTTGGCTTCATCTGAATGTCATTAGTATGGGACTTAAATGGCTTAATTTGCAATTTATGGAATCTACTGATTAATATTTGATGCATAATCTTGTTAAAGATAATAATATTAAACTTGGCTTCATCTCAATGTCATTGGTATAGGACTTAAGTAGTTTAATTTACAATATATTGAGAGCTATTGATTAATAGCTAATGCATAATCTTATTAAAGATAATACTAAACTTGGCTTCATCTGAATGTCATTGGTATGGGACTTAAATGGCTTAATTTGCAATCTATGGAATCTACTGATTAATAGTTAATGCATAATCTTGTTAAAGATAATAACATTAAACTTAGCTCCATCTGAATGTCATTGGTATGGGACTTAAATGGCTTAATTTGCAATCTATGGAATCTACTGATTAATAGTTAATGCATAATCTTGTTAAAGATAATAACATTAAACTTAGCTCCATCTGAATATCATTGGTATAGGACTTAAATGGTTTAATTTACAATATATTGGGAGCTATTGATTAATAGCTAATGCATAATCTTGTTAAAGATAATACTAAACTTGACTTCATCTGAATGTCATTAGTATGGGACTTAAATGGCTTAATTTGCCATTTATGGAATCTACTGATTAATTGCTAATGCATAATCTTAAGTATGATGAAATTAAAAACAGCTTCATCTGAATTTCATTTGTAGAGGACTTTATTGGTTTAATTTCCAATTTATGGAATCCATTCATTAACAGCTACTGCTAAATATTGTTAAGGATGATAAAACTAAACTCAGCTTCATCTGAATGTCATTGCTATGAGACAAATTGAATAATTGCTGATGCATAATTTTGTTAAAGATAATAAAACAAAACTCAGCTTCATCAGATTGTCATTGGTATGGGACTTACAGTATATGATTTAATTTGCAATTTATGGAATCTATTACTTAATAGGTAATGATTAATCTTGTTGAGGATAATAAAACTAAACTCAGTAGAAATTTTATTATAGAAAACTGCCTTTGTATATCTTTAGTAGGATATAAGACCAGTGAAGGATTTTAGATATTAAGTTGTAGCAATTTTCTTAGAATTTCATAAAGTACAGTTTATACTTGATATTCTAAAGTCATAATGAAGATGAGAGGATATGATTTTCAAGTTATATTTTATTTAAAAACAGGAAGATTTAAATGTGTTATATTCATGAATACTGTTTAATATTTACCTTGATTCACAATGAATCCCTTACTTTTACATGGTTCATTAACATTTATTATAAATTGTCAATTAACCTGCGTTGTCTAAAAAACGTCTCTGATAAATATAAAATCCAGAAATAGAAGACAAAAAACCTAATAAGTATTAAAAGAATGAGAAAATATGAAATGAATTTCCGGATTATATATATATAAAATAAATAAAATCACATGCTCGATGAAAAAAATATTTCTAGGTATTCCTTAATTCTAGAAGTATCAAGCATTATACAAATGCACCCCTAGAACTATGAAGCTCTACGACGTTAGTAATTCATCCCCTCCTCATCCATGCCATCAGTACCTCAAGTCGAAATCGTAGGGGAAGTCGACAAATATATCCGCAAAGGTTCAACGACCCGCCTGGAGTGCAAGGTCAGCTCTACCGTCCAGCTCCCCGATTACATCTTCTGGTACCACTCGGGAGAGAGACTTCTCGAGTATGACAACCCAAGGGTCAAGTTCTCGGTGTCCAGGAGAGGTGGACGAGGCAGTGAGATGAGCATCACCTCGCTACTCATCATCAGTAACACAACCAGCAGATGAAGGGAACTACACTTGTCTGCCTTCCAATCTTCACTCGGCGACGACCAATCTGCATGTTCTCAATGGTAGAGAGGAATTAGTCTTTTTTTTTTCAACATATTATCACCTTTAAATGAATTAGTCCTTTTTCATTACTTTGGAATTGTTTTTATTCTGTAAATAATCATGAAAGTCATTTTCGGAATAATATACGAAGTAAAATTGTAATTATTTTTTGAATATCCAAAAGATAAAATTGCACATAGATACATACACAAACACGCATATATATATATATATATATATATATATATATATATATATATATATATATATATATATATATATATATATATATATATATATATATATATGTCTGTGTGTGTGTATGTGTGTGTGTGAGTATATATATCTATATATAAATGTATATATATATATATATATATATATATATATATATATATATATACACACACAAACACACACACATATATATATATATATATATATATATATATATATATATATATATATATATATATATCTATATATATATATATATTTGCAGTATATATATATATATATATATATATATATATATATATATATATATATATATATATATATATATTTTATGTACGTATATATGTATATATGTATATATATACACTATTATACATATATATATATATATATATATATATATATATATATATATATATATATTTGTGTGTGGATCTATATACATATATATGCGTACATATATAATCATATTGAATAGTCCTTTCACATGAAACATTACTATGAATTAAACAACATCTTCCAATCCCACTTTCAGATGAGCATCCGGCAGCAATGCAAACAGGAGCTGCCATGCTGACAGATCCCCCGTCTACCTGGGGCATGATGATGGTGGTCCTCATCGCCTTCATCTTCGTCCAGGCTCATCATAACTTCAATCTGTCCACTGGTGCTCCAGGTCATGGCATAGTACTCGCGAGAAAGACGACATCAGTAGGTTCTGTTCGTAGTGTCACAGGCAATGGTGCTTTCCATACCATGCGTGACGTCCTAGGAGGATTTGGCTGGAAAGGAAATTGTCTCCTTAAAACGTGCAGCCATTTCAAACTTATCACAGGCCGAGTTAGCATTTAAGTCTTCCTATATTCGGGGACTACTTTTTTGGGGGTATATGATGTATAGACAAGGCAGTAAAAGCAAGAAAAAAACCAATGAGATGGAAACTATCTACTATATTTAACACTCTTTGGTGCATAATCCATCCGGTAAGCTAACTACCGTCATGTCTTTAACTAGCAATCCAAATGCTTGCATTGTGGATGAGCTTTGGAGAAGCAGATACCAGAACATAATTTCTTTTTTAACAAATGGGAATTACGAGACAGACATTAATGAGAAGATAATTTTGCTTATGGTAATACGCGTCATCACGGACATCCATCCAGATATTTTTCCCCCCAATAGTATTTCAACTAATTCATCATATTAGATTATTTTCCATTTATCATGTTTTCCTGATACAGAAGTGTATAAAACTATACGTAATTGAACAACATCAATAGAAGTTTTTTTAAGGCTACGGGAAATGTCAATGTATGTATGTATATAAGTATGGATGTACATTTGTGTGTATGTTATTGAACGTTTTGAAGTATCCTCTTTCACTGGATGTTGAGATCTGTTGTGTTTTTCAAATATAAAAGTCCTTGAAAAAAATATATGTACGTAATTTTCAGAGTTTTACTTGAATATGATTAAGTTATCAATTTAAAAATATATAAAATATGTATTTCAAAA